>NC_050574.1:409581582-409881582 GCF_011100635.1 Trichosurus vulpecula | reverse complement strand
ATTCATGAAAAATCTTCAGATCTCTCCTTTCTGTTCTCTGAAATTTTACAGTCATATGAGTATATCTTTCCCTTTCTTTTTTCCTCAGCTATTTGTAAAGCCCCGTAAGATTGCCATTTTTCTTTCTTACTCTTCTTTTCTCTCAAGAGGAAGCTGAATAACTCTTTCTTAGGATTTTGTAGAAGAAATTTCTTCCTAGATATATAGTAATACAAGATGACCACTGAGGTCCCTTCCATCTCTGAAATTCTTGATTCTTAATATTTCATTTTCTACATAGAATAATCCAAAAATATTTGTTAAGAAAAGCAATATCTCTGTGGGCCTCAAAGATCAGGTCTAGCTATCTACACTGACCTGAATTCACTTAATTTTTAGCCTTTGCATACCAATGTATGCTAGAGGCTGAGAAAAATGTATGAGACCTAAAGGAAAATGCTCTTTGTGGATGGAGAGTATGATTTAAGTTGTAATCAGAGAGACTAAATCTGAGGCTACACTAGGGCAAGTTAGATTTCATGGGAACATCAGACACCAGGGACAAGGAAGAAAGCATAGTTGAGAAGAGATGGCATCATGGCTTCCTTACCTACAATAGTTGGTAGGTTAGTCTGTGAATTTCCCCTTTCCTTGATTAGATAATATTTAAGGTCTATGTGGTAAATACAAGCTCAACTTTGAATTCCCTAAGCTACATAGACATCATAAGTTGAATCACTGTGTAAATCATGACATGTTCTAGAAGGATTTGGCCTTTTACCATAGTCCCTCAACCCGTCCAAAATTACAGAATTTGGAACTTGTCAATTTGAAAAATGGGGTCTCCAAAAAGTCTTTTGAAATTCTTGGCATAATTCCTCCATATTTTCTAATAGTAATATTTCCCATGAAGTAGGATATAAAGTACAAATCTGTCCTTCTAGATATCTAGGGTGTGAGAAAAGTCATCTTAATCAAGACTGGGAGACCATCCTGGGTATGGTAATTCATAAGCAATTAAAATGGTCCCCAAACCTAGAGGGAGAGATCTTCTGTCCATTCAGAAATGATCTGTTCAACTCATATTCAGAGAAGGGGCAGCTAAATTTAGTCACTTTTAGAATGATTTACTTGTTTCTTACAAGTTGACAAATGCTCGTATAGCCACTTCTGTGGATATCTACTTCAACTGGGCTGTAATGTACAGTAGTGGTTAGAGGGAGTTCCCTTGTGGCGGGCCTGTAGGATGGTGGTTTGCCATTATCAAGGTAGATGAGGGAAAGAATTTGATCTTCATGGGCACCAAATCCAAGACTTCTAGGAGAAATTGGACTGATTATTAATCATTAAAGATAATCAAGTAAGCCTAATCAAATAGCCCACTAAAGGAGACATGAAGAGGGAGTGGTTAAAGTAATGTAGGTAAACTTAACTTGGTCTTCTGCAAATTAAGGAAGGTCATATTAGAAGCTCCAGTTCTTCCTAGAAACCAGAAGTTGCCTTCCTCCTTTATGAGTCCTGGTGAAGAAAAGAATGAATAACAAGATGAGTGAGGAAGATGGAGGAAAGAATGATGCATCTCAGAGTCTGAGAATGGACCTGAAGTCCTAACTGGCCAGGAACACCTCCTTGCTATCAAATGTTAAATGTTCAGTATTTCATGATTCTTCATGGAAAAGAATACTGTCTGTATACACACACACACACACACACACACACACACACACACACACACAAATGCTTTGAGAACCATTGAGTTGAAAACCTAATCAGAGAGGCCAGACAGAGTGAAGCTAGTTTGCTCTACAGGATTTGACTAGATAGAAGAGCCTTCCCTTACAGCTGTCATTACCATTTAGATGAATCTGAGCATAAGGTGTCTAATGCAACACTTTTGGAGTGTTTTCCCCCATGAAGTGGGGAGACAGTATAGCATAGTGGAGCTAGCACTAGTTTAAGAAGAGGATTGAATCGCCAAGTCTCTTCCAATTCTTAAAATTTATTTGTACCACATATTTAACAAGAATCTACCCACAACATTGTTGTGTTGTTCAAATGACCTCGTTTAGAAGCCATAAACAAAATGTAAATGTAATTTATTATTATTATTAATATTGTTATTATTATTGTTATCTGATGGAAGCATTACCTTATAGGAATTTAGAATAGAAGGGGATATTAGAAATAACCCAATCTCATCTTTTCATCAATAAGAAAAATGTGGCCCAGAGAGATTATGGCTTAAGGTTGACCAAGAAGTTAATATTACAACCAGGACTGGAAACCAGGGTTTTTTGCCACAAAGTCCAGGTTTCTTTCTGCTATATTTCGCTACATGGAAAATATAATGGGCCCTATGAAAGTTTTGAATTATGCCTGCTTATTCTTAAAAACATCACTGCTGGAATCTTTACCCATCCTAATGATCAACTCAAATTTTGCCCTGATTTTTCTATATACCCACTATGGAGCATCTGGGATGGAAAAATTTCCTTCAATAAGCGGCTCACAATTCTGTTTGCTCCTCTTTCTTTGTTAGATTAAAAAGAGGCTTTGGTATATTGAAGCTCTCCAACAATTCTAATATGTCCTAGAAACAGGAGGCTTAGACTCTGAAGGTACAAATAAACAAACTGCAGTCTGCATTGCCCTAGGGATGATTTAAGTTCACAAAAAAATAAACTGTGATTTAACAACCTTGTCTGATCTTGTATGGAGGAGCTACAGCGCATGGATGTGTCTGGGCAAGATACTGCCTTATAATTGTGAACTATGGATATGAAATCCACATTTTTCCACTGAATCCATGCAACACTAATGCCCCTTTAGAATACTTGGGTTCTTCATTACATGAGTTCATTATAAGTAGTGAAATAGGTGACTGAAAGGCATTTATAATTCAGCCTATGTGAAGCTGCCTTGATAGTATTATTAGCTGTAGGTCATGAAATTTGTCTGACACTTAGCATAGAAATAAGGCCAATGTGCTGAAGATTGTTAAAAACAGAGAAGCTAAGGTTTCAGTAGTTCATTATTAAATTGCTGAAGCTATGAAGAAACTTTAAAATTTAGAAAGGTATCTCATGCATAATAAAGAAGATAACATGCATTTTAGTTGCACTTATGGGCCTGAAGGACTCTTGCGTGATATTAAAGCTCTCCATGAGAATTATAGCAATCATAGCCCTGGGTAACAAAGTTGTTAACTCTGTGGGCATTTTAGCATATGATGAATTAAACTTTTAAAAGATTTTTGTACTTTTCTGAACTGAAATATGATAAATCAACATTAACTAGTGCTCTTATTAAAAAGAAAAGAGATAAGGATGAACATCCTTTTTTGGGGGCAAACATTTACATACATATGCAAATACTTAAATATATATGTGAGTTCCATAATATGGATATTCTTTAGAGATGAAGATCTCTGTTCATCTACACTATTCATTAGTACACATGAATGCATACAAAGACCCAGAAAATACTAATAGTATATACTTTCTTTGTATTCCTAGCACTTGAAAAGCACTTAGTAAACACTCATTTACTGAGTGACTGATTTACATATATATTATCTATATGTGTATATATATATATATGTGTGTGTGTGTATACACACATGTATGTATATGTCTACATACTCACACAAATACACATATATCTATCCATCCATATACACATACATATATGAATAATGCTCACTCACACAAACATAGGACAATGAATTGTTCCCAGACTTGAAAGAGAAAATGAATGAATGTTTTAGGAAATTGGAAAGCTGTTTCAATGTCCCCAAACTATTTGAAATTAAGCTGTACATATTTAAGAACAATATTCTTCCAGGATTATTGTGCAGTTGTGAGACTCCAAAGAAATTCAATTCAGAATCACCTAAAGAGTAATGGAGGTATATGTAATAGATGTAAGCAAGATATATAATAAACAAGAATTGGTTTTAAAAAGAGGTGTAAAGAGTATAACCAAAGAAATATGTAATTGCAAATGAAAATAGTCTAGTCATGTGGCAAGACTAGGGGATCACTGATAGACAGCCAATAATCTTGAAAGATATCCTCATGATGTCAAATAGGGAGCTCTTCACTTTCTTAGGTGCATCCTTCCTCACCACCCCCCTCCCCAGATGGTAGACTTGTGGGAGGATATGGACAAGAGTTACGCAGGATAAGCAGCTATGGAAAAATTTGCAATCTATACATAAAAAGTTTTAAGGGGAAATTATCTTACTAACTAAATGAACTAACTATTTTGGGGATAAACTCTTAACATTTTCTTTTCTTCTGATTCATACAGTTGCCATTCCCCAGTGTTGCAGGGCTAATTTATTTGTAGTTTTAAAAATAATGTGACTCTGTATGACTAAAGATGCTACTAGCTGTGAAAGATAAAGTTACAGAATCATAGAACTTACAGTTGGAAGAAAGAGTAAATTTTTCTAGTCTAATTAATTAAAAAAAATAACAAAAAAATGCACTTTTGAGAGCCATGTTGAAGCTGGCTCATGTTGAATAAGACCATAAATGGCAATTTGAGTAGTGATCCAGTGAGTATAACCAAGTTTAAATAATAATTCTAGATAATTTGACCTGAGGGCCTCATGGGCCTGCAACACTTCCTTGTGTGGCTGTAACCTGATTAAAATGTAATTTGGAATTATTTATCAAAATAAATAAACATATAATAAAACATAGAAAATTTGCATTTTAAAACAAAGTCAGTATGTGCTTTTAATGGATCCTTATGTATAGTTTAGTTCCCCTTCTTTCTTTTTAAGTTTGATGCAACTTAGTATTTTTTGAATTCCTTCTTGAATATTCCCATTCTTCTTCTTTTGTCTAAACAGCTAAACTTCCTATTACATCATTTACATGATTATTCTAGCTCTCTACTTCTTTGACATGTGTAGACAGAAGCAATATTGGACATAACTATGAAGTTTGGTTGTTCCCATTGATGGTAGCTTATTAAGATGGCCCTGCCAGCAGCAGGGTCAATTCTTTCTTATTTTCAAATGTTCTTGGGGCATATTACATTATTTTGTGAAAATGTGGCCAAGACATAGGGTCAAAATCCACACTGTTGGATAATAGATAGATGTATAAATTTCATTTTAAAAATGGAGGAATTGGTACACCCACAATACTATAGCCTGGTGTATAATGAAATAAATTGAATAAAGAAGGCAATATACAAAATGACTGATAATGAAAATGAAAACAATACTGAATGGCATCTAATTGATTTCTTATTTCTCGTATTGATTTCCATGACCACTCTTGTTCTTGGAGAACAGATGGTGATACACTTCTCTCCTCTCTTTAGAGACGTGGAGAACTATAGGTATGGAATATTGCACATTCAGTAGCTATATCAGTTGGTTTAACTTGACTGAGTTTGTAATAATAGCAATAGATGATTTTTGTTAATAGGAAGATTTCAAATGGCGAATATGTTAGGAAATAACTATTTTATAAAAATAAAAGGTACCAATAAAATTTTTTAAAGTCCATAAAACACAGACACATTTATTAATAACCTCATGATTTATATTTGTTCCTAATATGGACTAAGTATATTTTGTGGAACAGTAGATAAAGAGGAAGTAACATTTTAGAGAGCCGAGTTAGGGAAAGATCTATACTTTTTTTCTCATTACTATGATAAGACTTCATAGGAAAGATAGAGGTTAATAGCATTTCTTCATTGTGGGAAGTCATTCTGAGTAGTGGCAAGCTAGAAGATGGCCAGGGAATAAAATGAAGGGTGGCTAGAGTCTGATTAGATAAAGTAGGCCACAATACTTAGGACATCCATGCTTCAAGGGGGAAGTTCCAGGTAAAAGCCCTGATCAAATGATTCTTTGGCTCTCTAAGAACGGGCAGACTCCTAGCTCTGGTTCTCCTTAACACTATGAGTCAGAGTCACTATACAGTGAGACCAATCCTGTACCTGCCAACCCTGACAGGCCCAGAGTATTCCTGCCATGAAATACCAAAAGGAAGTCCCTCTTCCTTTGACATGGGGATCATTAATTTCTTCTTTTTTTCAATGATGCTAGACAAATAGAGCCTTTAACCAAGACCAACTCTCTACTAATTAGTAGTGTGGATACAAAGACTTAATTAAGTTACTATCCTCAAAGTGGTTGCATTCTATTGGGGAAACAACATTAACACATATAGGTAAATACAAACTACATATGAGATAACCACAAAGTAATTATGTGGGGGCACAATGGGGGTAGCAGGAAAGGCTTCATGTAAGAAATGATCTTGAGCTGAACTTTAAAAGTTATCTAGGTATTCCATTTGGGTATCTAGGTGGTATAATGAGTAGAGTACCGAGCCTGAAGTCAGGAAGATGTGAGTCCAAATTTGTCCTCAAACACTAGCTGTGTTACCTTGGGCAAGTCACTCGAGCCCTATTTGCCTCAGTTCCTCATCTTCAAATGGGGACACATGGGAGAAGGAAATGGTAAACCACTTCAGTATCTTTACCAAGAAAACATGATAGACAAAGGGTCACATAGAGTTGGACAAGACTGAGCAGCAATAACAACAAGGTATTCTAAATGTCAAAAGTAATGAGCAATAACTGTCTAGGTATGAAAGGTAGCCCATTCAATATTACACCTCTCCAATGTATGTCTCTCCTTTGTTCATCATTGCAGATTGCCTCCTGTTACTTACTATAGCAATCTGACTACCCATATGCCCCTTTATGTGCTCTCTGACATCTCAATTCATTCTAGTTACCGTATCTTATAATCTGGATCTGTCACCATCTTTTCCTACTTTTTTTATTCTGACCTTTAAAACATTCCTATTACGTGCTTTACCCTGACAAGTCTCTTCAATCATTCTTTTAAAAAATATTTTTATATGTTACATGAAATATTTCCCAATTGCATGTAAAATTAACATCTTTTTATTTTGAGTTTCAAAATCTTTCTTCCTCCCACCTATCTTCAACCTCTTGAGAAGACATGCAATATATCAATTACATATATGAAGTTATGCAAAACATTTCCATATAAGCACATTGAGAAAGAAAACACACCAAAAACACAAGAAAAATAAAGAAAACAACAAAAATACTTCAAACAACACTCTGAGCATAGTTCATCAGTTCTTTCATTGGAGGTGGATAATATTTTTCATCATGGGTTCTTTTCATTGTCTTGATAAGAGAGGCCATGTTTTTTTCATAGTTGATCATCTTTACACTATTGCTGTTACTGTATTCATAGTTCTCCTAGTTCTGCTCACTTCACTTTGCATCAGTTCGTGTCTTCTCAAACTTTTCTGAAACCATCCTGCTCATCAATTCTTATAGCACAATAGTATTTCATCACAATTCTATACCACAATTTACTTAGCTGTTCACCAATTGATAGGCATTCCCCCCCATTTCCAATTCTTTGCCATCAGTAAAAAGAACTGTTATAAATATTTTTGTTCAAGTAGTTTCTCCCCTTTTCTTTGATTTCTTTGGGATACAGACCTAGTAGAGATATTATTGGATCAAAAGGTATGAACAGCTTGATCTTCCTTTGGGCATAGTTCAAATCACTAATCAATAGTGATACACAGTACTATTTCATGTCACTACTGATAGGTTTGATTTCTTTTGAAATCTGCCTGTTTGTATACTTTGACAATTCATCAATTGGAGAATAGTTTGTATTTTTAGAAATTTGCTGGGTTCCCTATACATTTGAGAAATAAGTCCTTTATCAGAGAAATTTGCTGTAAAATTGCCCGTTTTCTGTTTTCCTTCTAATTATGGCAGCATTAGATTTGTTTGTCCAAAATCTTTTTAATTTGATGTGATCAAAATTATCCATTTTGCTTCTTGTGTTCCTCTCTATCTCTTGTTTGGTCATAAACTCTTCTATTATTTATAGATCTGAAAGGTACATTTCTCCATGCTTCTCTAATTTAGTTATGATATACCCTTTTATATCAAAATCATTCATCCATTTGGACTTTATCTCAGTACATGATGAGAGATGTTGGTCCATGTATAGTTTCTTACAAAATACCTTTCAGTTTTCCCAGCAATTTTTGTCAAATGCTCAGTTCTTGCCCCAAAATCTTGAACCATTTGGTTAATCAAACATTAAATTACTATGGTCATTTACTACCGTGTATTGTGTACCTAATATATTCCACTGAATCACCACTTTTTCATAGCTAGTGTCAGACTATTTTCATTACTGTTACTTACTAATGTAGTTTGAAATCTGGAACTACTAGATTACTTTCAGTATTTTTCTTCATTGATTACCTTGATATTCTTGAACTTTTGTTCTCCCCAATGAATTTTATTATCATTTTAAAAGAAAGTTAAAAAAACACAACAAAAAGTATGCTTCAAACTGTATTCAGACACCATCAGTTCTTTCTCTGGGGATGGATAGCATTTTTCATTATAAGTCATTCAGAGGTGTCTTGGATTGTTGTATTGCTGAGAATAGGCAAGCAAAAAAAAAACACTTCCATAATATTCATGTCATGAAAGACTAACTGTATTTCCCTCAATCCTGTCCTGTCCCCCTTTATTCAATTTTCTCCTTTGACCCTGTCCCTTTTCAAAAATGTTTGCTTTTGACTAACTCCTCCCCCAATATGCCCTCCCTTCTATCATCCCCCCCTTATCCCCTTGCCCCTAGTTTCCTGTAGGGTAAGATACCCAATTGAGTGTGTATGTTATTCCTTCCTTAAGCCAAATCTGAAGAGAGCAAGATTCGCTCATTCCCCATAATCTACCCCTTCTTCCCTTCCAATATAACAGCTTTATCTTGCCTCTTTTATGTGAGATAATTTTCCCCATTTTATGTCTCCCTTTCACCTTCTCCCAATATATTCCTATCTCACCCCTTAATGTTATATTTTAGATATCATCCTTCCATATTCAACTCACCTTGTGCCTTCTGTTTACATATATGTATATCCCCTTCAAGTACCCTATAGTGAGAAAGGTCTCATGAGTTACAAATATTGTCTTTGCATGTAGGAATGTAAAGAGTTCAACTTTATAAATCTCTCATGATTTCTCTTTCCTGTTTACCTTTTCATGCTTCTCTTGATTCTTGTATTTGAAAGTTAAATTTTCTATTCAGCTCTGGGCTTTTCTTCAAGAATGATTGAAAGTCCTCTATTTTACTGAAAATATATATTTTGCCCTAGAGTGTCATACTAATTTTGGCTAGGTAGGTGATTCTTGGTTTTAATTCTAGCTCCTTTGACCTCTGAAATATCATATTCCAAGCCCTTTGATCCCTTAATGTAGAAGCTTCTAGATCTTGTGTCATCCTGATTGTGTTTCCACAATACTCAAATTGTTTCTTTCTAGCTGCTTGCAATATTTTCTCCTTGAACTTGGAGTTTTCTTTTTGGGATTGTTTTCAAGAGGTGATTGGTAGATTTTTTCAATTTCTGTTTTCCCCTCTGGTTCTAGAATATCAGGGCAGTTTTCCTTGATAAATTCTTTAAAGATGACATCTAGGCCCCTTTTTTATCATGGCTTTCAGGTAGTCCAATAATTTTTAAATTATCTCTCCTAGATCTATTTTCCAGGTCAGTGATTTTTCCAATGAGATATTTCACATTGTCTTCCATTTTTTAATTCGTTTTAGTTCTCTTTTATGATATCTTGATTTCTCATAAAGTCATTAGCTTCCACTTGCTCCATTTTAATCTTTAAGGCATTATTTCCTTCAGTAGTCTTTTGTACCTCCTTTTCCATTTGTCTAATTTTGCCTTTTAAGGCATTCTTTTCCTCATTGGCTTTTTGGAGCTCTTTTGCTATTTGAATTAGTCTATTTTTAAGGTGTTATTTTCTTAAGTATTTTTTTGATCTCCTTTAGCAAGTTGTTGACTTGTTTCTCATGGTTTTCTTGCATCACTCTCATTTCTCTTCCCAGTTTTTCCTCTTCTTCTCTTACTTGATTTTTCAAATCCTTTTTTGAGCTCTTCCATGGCCTGAGACCAATTCACATTTTTCTTGGAGGCTTTTGATGTAGGATCTTTGACTTTGTTGACTTCTTCTGGTTGGATGTTTTGATCTTCTTTATCACCAAAGAAAGATTCTATGGTCTGAGTCCTTTTACGCTGTCTGCTCATTTTCCCAGCCATGTACTTGACTTTTGAGCTCTTTGTCAGGGTATGACTGCTTTCATAGTGGAGAGTGCTCTGTTCCAAACTTCAGGAGTTTTGAGCTGCTGTTTTCTGAGCTACTTCTATTCTGAAGTGGTATGATACTCCTCTCCTGGCCTGTGCTCTGCTCAGTGAGTAATCTCAAACACTATTTTCTGCCATGTAACTATCAGGAGGACTCACACTCCACCACAAACTGTGCCACACCAGCTCTCATCCTACCCAAAGGAATGCCAACCCAGACTGCAATACAGATCCAAATAGGGTAAGGCAATAGATTGCTGCCTCAGCACCAGCCAAGTGATCTCTGCACTCCCACTCTGATCAGCTGCTTGAATCCCCCCTGTTGTTTGTGGGCCTGCAGCTGTGGAAACATTCCCTACTGTTGCTGCTGCCACTGCCACTGCCACTGCCACTGCCACAGCCACCTCAGCTGCCCCAGGACTGGGGCCAGACCATGCACTTCTCTCACCTGGGTCCAACAGTTTTCCCACTGACCTGCTCAGTTGTCTTTTGCATTTATGGGTTGAGAAGTCTGGACACTGCCACAGTTCAGTGATTCAGGGCCTTGAGGTCTGCTCTGCCTTGTCTACCCCAGCCTGGTCTCTTCTGCAGTGGTCCTTCTTGGGCTGGGCTGCACTCCCAGCACAGTGTAATAGACCCTTCCCAGTGACATCCAGGCTGTCTTGGGCTGGAGACTTGTTTCACTCTGTCGTTTTGTGGGTTCTGTAGCTCTAGAATTTGTTTAGAGTCATTTTTACAGGTGTTGGAAGGGATTTGGGGGAGAGCTCAAGCAAGTCCCTGTTTTCATGCCACCATCTTGGCTCCACCCTCCATCATTTCTTACAGAACAACAGTATTCCATCATTATCACACACCACAACTTGTTCAGCTATTCCCCAACTGATGGGCATCCCCCCAATTTCCAACTCTTTGTTCTCATAAAAGAGTTTGTATAAATATTCTTGTACATATAGGTCCTTTTCCTCTTTGCTTTTTATCTCTTTTGTGATACAGACCCACTTGTGTCATTGATAGGTCAAAGTACAGGCATGTTTCTATAGTCCTTTGGGCATAGCTCCAGATTGCTCTACAGAACTCCACTAACAGTGAATTAATGTCTCATTTTCCCCACATCCCCTCCAATATTTGTCATTTACCTTTTCTGTCTTGTGAGCCAATGTGATAGGTGTGAGGTAGTCCCTCAGAGTTTTTTTAATTTACATTTCTCCAGTCAAGAGTGAGTTAGAACATTTTTTATATGTCTATAGATAGCTTTGATTACTTCATCGGAAAAGTGTTCATATAATTTGATCATTTATCAATTGGGGAATGGCTCTTCTTCT
Source organism: Trichosurus vulpecula (assembly GCF_011100635.1). NCBI lineage: Eukaryota > Metazoa > Chordata > Mammalia > Diprotodontia > Phalangeridae > Trichosurus > Trichosurus vulpecula. Next base: position 409,870,079 of record NC_050574.1, on the reverse strand, counting down.
TATAAATTTGACTCAGTTCTCTATATGTTTGAGAAATGAGGCCTTTGTCAGAGAAACAGTTACTATTGCCAACTGTATTTCCCTCCATCCTATTCTACCCCTCCATTTATTCTGCTCTCTCCCTCTCCTTTCATTCTGTCCTTCCTCAAAAGTATTTTGCTTCTGACTACTCAGTCTCCCAATATGCCTTCTATTCTATATTTTCCCTCTTCTCTTAACCCCTTCCCTTACTAGTTTCCTGTAGGGTAAGATACATTTCTATACCCAACTGAATGTGTATGTTATTCCCTCTTTGAGCCAATTCTGATGAAAGTGGGGTTTATTCACTCCCCCCCACACCTTCCTCATCTTCCCTTCCACTGTCAAAGCTTTTTCTTGTCTCTTTCATGTGAGATAATTTACCCCACTCTACCTAACATTTTCTCTTTCTCCCAGTACATTACTCTCATACCAGATATCCTCCCTTCATATTCAACCCACACCTGTGCCTGCTGTCTATATATTCCTTGTAACTACTCTAATAATGAAAAAGGTCTTATGAGTTACAAGTATCATATTCCCATGTAGGAATGCAAACAATTTAACTTTATTAAGTTCCGTGTGATTTCCTTTTTCCTTTTACCTTTTAATGCTTCCTTTGAGTGTCATATTTGAAAGCCAAATTTTCTATTCTGCTCTGGCCTTTCTATCAAGAATGCTTGAAAGTCCTTTATCTCATTGAATATCCTTTATGTCCCTTCAAGGATTATACTCAGATTTGTTGGGTAGGTGGTTCTTAGCTGCAGTCCTAGCTCCTTTGCCCTCTGGAATATCATGTTCCAAGCCCTCTGATCCCTCAACGTAGAAGCTGCAAAATCTTGTGTTATCGTGACTGTGGCCCCATCATACTTGACTTGTTTCTTTCTTGCTACTTGCAATATTTCCCCCTTTACCTGGGAACTCCGGAATTTGGCTATAATATTCTTGGGAGTTTTCATTTTTGAATCTCTTCCAGGAGATGATCAGGGGTTCTTTCCATTTCTATTTCAATTTCCCTTTTGTTCTAGAATATTGGGGCAGTTTCCCTTGATAATTTCTTGAAAGATGATGTCTAAGCTCTTTGTTTGATCATGGCTTTCAGATAGTCCAAAAATGTTAAAATTTTGTCTCCTGGAACTAGTTTTCCGGGTCAATTGTTTTTCTAGTGAGATATTTCACATTGTCTTCTATTTTTTTCATTCTTTTTGCTTTATTGTTTCTTGATTTCACATAGAGTCGTTAGCTTCCATTTGCTCCATCCTAATTTTTAAGGTATTATTTTCTTCAGGGAGATTTTGGACCTCCTTTTCCATTTGGCCAATTCTGCTTACATTCTTCACCTCATTGGCTTTTTGGACCTCTTTTACCATTTGGCTTAATCTATTTTTAAGCTGTTATTTTCTTAAGTATTTTTTGTGCCTCCTTTAGCAAGCTGTTGACTCATTTTTCATGATTTTCTTACATCACTCTCATTTCTCTTCCCAATTTTTCCTCTACCTCTCTTACTTGATTTTCAAAATCCCTTTTGAGCACCTCCATGGCCTGAGACCAAGTCATGTTTTTCTTGGAGGCTTGGGCTGTAGGAGCTTTGTTGTCTTCTTCTGAGTGTGTCTTTTAATCTTCCTTTTATCATATTAATTTCTAGAGTTGTTTTTGTTTTTCATTGATTGCTCATTTCCCCAGCCTATTACTTGACTTTTAACTCTTTGTCAAAGTAGGGGTCCACTTCCAGGGTGGAAGGCACACTATGCAAAGCTTCAAGAGTTTTGTGCAGCTGTTTTCAGAGATACTTGTAGGGACCTGTATGAGTGGTATGGTCTAAGGAAACATGTTTACTATTCTCCCCACATGTGTTCTAGTCTGTGATTTACCACAAACACTCTTTTCTACCCTGGAGCTGTGAGGAGTGTCACTCCTCCATTGTGGCTGCAAGCTCTGCTATGCTAGTGCTCCTCCTTGCCCTGGGACTGTCACCCAGGGCAATGATCCAGATCCAAATATAGGCAAAGCTGCAGAATTCTGTCTCAGATTTGTCAGATTTGTGGAAAAGTAAAGAATTCATGACCCAACAAGAGATAGAGAGCATTACAAAATGCAAAATGGATAATTTTGATTATGTCAAATTGAAATGTTTTTGTACAAAAAAAGCCAATGCAACAAGAATTAGGAGGGAAGCAGAAAATTGGGAGAAAATCTTTGCAACTAGTATCTCTGATAAAGGCCTCATTTCTAAAATATACAGGGAGCTAAGACAAATATATAGGAATACAAGCCATTCCCCAATTGAGAAATGGTCAAAGGATATGAACAGGCAGTTTTCAGAGGAAGAAATTAAAGCTATCTACAGGCATATGGAAAAGTGCTCTGGATCGCTGCTGATTAGAGAAATGCAAATTAAAACAACTCTTAGATACCACATCTCTCCTGTCAGATTGGCTAAAATAACAAATCAGGAGAATGATAAATGCTGGAAAGGATGTGGGGAAATTGGAACATTGTTGCATTGCTGGTGGAGTTGCGAGCTGATCCAGCCATTTTGGAGGGCGGTGTGGAACTATGCCCAAAGGGCTATAGAAATGTTCATACCCTTTGACCCAGTAATACCACTTCTAGGGTTGTATCCCAAAGAAATCACGCAAGCGGGAAAAGGACCCATATGTACAAGAATATTTATAGCAGCTCTCTTTGTGGTAGCCAAGAATTGGAAAGCAAAGGGATGCCCATCAATTGGGGAATGGCTGAACAAGCTGTGATATATGAAGGTGATGGAATACTATTGTGCCATAAGAAATGGGGATGATGCAGACTTCATAACAACCTGGAAAAACCTACACGACATAATGCTGAGTGAGCGGAGCAGAGCCAGGAGAACGTTGTGCACAGCCACAGATATGTGGATTCTGTGAGGACCAACCCTGACATACTGTGCTTTTCTCAGCAACCTAAGGGGCAAGGACAACTCCAGGGGACTCACGATGGAGAATGCTATCTTCATCAAGACAAAGAACTGCGAAGTTTGAATACAGACTGAGGCACACTACATGCTGGCCTTTTCTGCTTCTCTTTTGTTTTTGTTTTTGGGGTTTTTTTTTTGTTTTTTTTTTTTTTTGGCTCTGTTTCTTCTTTCTCATGATTCACTCCATTGGTCAAAATTCTTCTCCACGACTTGACTAGAGCATAAATTAATTCAATGCGAAGTTATACATGACAGTTATATGAGACTTCATGCCGTCTTGGGGAGGGAGGGGGGAGGGAGGGGAGAAAAACTGGAACTCAAAACTATGTAGAACCGTGTGTAGTAAACTAAAAATAAATAAAGAAAAATAAAAAATTCACAATTAAAAAAAAAAAAAGAAAAAAAAAAGAATTCTGTCTCTCTGCTAGCAAAAAGAACTTTTTTATATCCTTCTGACCAGTTGCTTGACCCCCTTACCATCTGTGGGCTAAGAGCTCCCGAGGCAGTCACTGCCACTGCTGCTGATTCAATCTCTTCCAAGGACTGTTCCTGGTTTCCTCCTGCTGGTGCAGCCTGCACCGAACTGTACTCTTCTCTCATCTTGCTGCAACAGACTTTTCCTACTGACCTTCCAAGTTGTCTTGGCCTAGAAATTTGTTTATCTCCATCTTTTTGTGTTCTGCTGATCTAGGATTTGTGTAGAGTCATTTTTTAAAAGGTATTTGGAGAGGTTTAGGGGAGAGCTCAGGGGAGTTTCTGACTTTATTCCACCATCTTGGCTCTGCCTCCCAGGCCCTCTCTGTTATTATTTTTTCTAGATTCATTAAATAATTTTTTTTTGAAGTCTGATTGGTAGAGCACTATGTAAATTGACTTAGGTTGAATTTTCATTTTATTATGTTAATTTGACCTACCCATGAACAATGAATATTTCTGCAGTCGTTTAGGTCTGACTTTTAGTTGTAAGAAAAGTGTTTTGAAATTGTGTGCATTATATTTATTTTGGCAGGCAAACTCACAAGTATTTTATATAGTTTGCAGATATTTTAAATGACTTTTCTCTTTCTATCTTGTTACGAGACTTAATAGTAGTATTTCTGAGTCAAAGTGTTTGCAGTTTTATAGTTTTTTGGGTATAGCTCAAAAGTACTCTCCAGAATGGTTGCACTATTTCATCACTCCACTAGCAGTTTCTTAGTGAACCTATTTTGCCTCATCCCCTCCAGTATTTGCTATTTCTGATAGGTGTGAGGTGGCACCTCAGAATCGTTTTAATTTGAAATTCCCTAATCAATAGTGATTTGGAGTGTTTTTATATGATTGTAGATAGCTTTGATTTTTTCTTCCAAAAACTGCCTTTTCATATCCTTTGGCCATTTATCAGTCTGGATTTTTTTTATAAATTTGACTCAGTTCTCTGTGTGTTTGAGAAATAAGGCCTTCATCAGAGAAACTTGCTATAAGTTTTTATTTTTTATATGTTACTTTATCATCTATTGTACCTTTTAGCAAAATATAGTTTCCCCGATTACTTCTTTTGATTAGGTCTCTTTTGTTCTTGCTTTATCTGAGATAATGATTCAAACATTTGGCTTTTTAATTTCAACTGAAATATAATAGGTTCTGCTCTAGCCCTTTATTTTGACTCTGTGTATGCCTTTCTGCCCCAAGTATGTGTCTTGTAAATATTACATTGTTGGATTCTCATTTCTAATCCATTCTCCTATCCAGTTCCATTTTATGAGTGAGCTCACCCATTCATATTCACTGTTATGATTATAAAGTGTGTATTTCATTCCATCCCATTTTCTTGTGTTTCTTTTCTCTCTCTTTTTAAAATCTTGTCCCTCCTCAAATGTCTGTTTTGCCTTTGGCCCCTGTCTCCCTTAATTGCCTCTCCATTTTATCAACCTCTACTCTTCCTTTTATCCCTTTCCCCTCCTATTTCCATTTTAGGTAAGATAGATTTCTATAGACAATTGATTGTGTATATATAATCTTCCTTCTTTAAGCCAGTCCTGGTAAGAGTGAGGTTCAAGCATTGCCTAGTATTTTCACTTTTTTTCTCCACTATCTGTTTCTTGCAAGCCTCTATTATGTGAGAAAATTTTCCCTATTCTATCTCTCCCTTACAGTTTCACCTAGTGTAAGTAGAAAGTGAATTGCGATCAATTTTACAACTTGTTTGATTATATTTTGTGTCAACTATTTCTGGTTAACTAATGCTAAATCAATCAGTTTAATGGCCTGAACAGCAGTTCACCAGAATTCATCAGTGTCAATGGCTTGACAACGTATCATTGTAACCTTGAGTAGATCACGTGCCTTTTCTGTGCCTCAACTGCCTTGTCTGTGTAAGAGGTAAGTATCTTGCCTGCTTAAAGGGAGAGAGACCAAATGATCTCTTGAGGCCCCTTCTACCTCTACAAACTAAAATTTACTGAACCTAATAGGAATTTATTTGAATTTGTCTTTAAGCTGCTTTATGATATTTTATTCATCTCATAAAAATGCGTTCCTTAGCATATAAGTTGAAAGGAATATCAGAGAGCATGTCGTTTGATGTTTGCCAGAATAATGAATCCTATATATAATATCCTCAACAAATATGCATCCACTTTCTCCTTGAACATCTCTAGTAATGAGAAATGATTACTCCATCGCGGTAGCCCATTCTATGTGTTGCACCAAAATCTACCCCTTTTCAACTTCCCCCCTTGGGTCTTAGTCCTGCCCTCTTTTGAATATTTTAGAATGGTCAGTGGCAATCTTTTTTGAAGTAAATGTTTTCTAAGAAGGCATCACATTTAATTCCCTATCTTTAAATCTATCTTTGAGATTAATGAAGATTTTAGCTCATTTTGGTTCTTATTTAAAAAAAAAAACAAATTTCTTCATATTCATGAAGATGGAAAATCACTATTCTAGCGATGGGACAGAATCAAATTAGAGAACTTTCTAATGTGAATCATTCCTCATGCTCACAAAGTCTTGATATGGCATATCTAATTAAGGAGCATTTCTTTATGCTTTTTTATGCACAAGGACTAGAAAACATGAGTTATGATAGAAATAATTCTGATCTTGTGCTTCTTGTGCTAAGCCCATTTGAAAACGATGCAAATTAATGTTACATAATGAGGTTTACAATGAAAATTAAAGACAACACATTGAAGAGATTTCTTATGGCTATGGGAAGATGTTGCTTACAGTTCCCTTGCTTTGTAGTTATCTTCATATTTTTAGCATGTAGTAAATTTCACTTCTCCTTAATTCTGGTCCTCAGTTTTTTCTCATTTATTGAGGATGAATATTCCTTGGTCCCTGAAATAATATCATAGTGGTCTTAAACATGACCTTTGCCCCAAATATCTTTTCTGAAAAGTGATTTACCCTCTTTTGGGAGATTATTTCCGTTCTGCAAGGTCACTGTGGCGGTGCTGATGTGCGTTGCATGTTTGCAGCCCTTGAAATGAGGCTTATCAGGCTGAGTCTAGCCACTTTGGCACTACATAATTCTATAGGCTTCATTGATTATTTTTTCTATCTATGTTCTTTTGTGAGGCTTTAGACATACAGAGAATCAGTCTTAATTAACTGACTGAAATTTGTTTTTAATGGCTTTCCTTCCTTTCATCATTCCCTCTAAACTTTTGATGTCCACTTCCCCCCTCCTTTGCACACGTGTACACCAAGAGACAAAGGATTACCTAGGTACAGAACTAGTGAGAATTAGCTCATTGCATTGAACTCTGGATTAAAAAGCCAGGGGAGAGGGAGAGCAGAGTGATTTAAGAGAATAACACAAGACCTGGCACCCCTCCCCCAGGTATCAGGGTAGTGAAAAAATGAAATCAATTGATCAATAAACAAGCCTCTATTGTGTCTTATGGGTCAGACACTATGCTAGGTACTTGGAACTTAAAGATAGATATGAAAAACTCCCTCCTTTCAAGGAATTATTTCTCAGGTTTGATCTGATTACTTCTCTGAATTAAAGGTTTCTGAACTGCACCTATTTCCTTTTGGAAAAAAAAATATATCCTATATAGTGGGTGAGGAGGAAGTCAGTTGTCATGCATTTATTAATGACCTACTATGTGCCAAGCTCTGTCTGGTAGATGATTCAAGTTGTAAGGTGGGCTTCACTATGACTGAATGAGAATTGTGTAGTAATAATATTAGTATGATGGGAGGCAACATGACTTAGTGAATAGAAAGCTGGCCTTAGAATAAAAGACCTGAGTTCAAATCTTGCCTTTGAAGTATATTGGCTGTAGGAGTCCAGGCAATCATTAAAGCTAGGTCACTCAATGGAGTGCAGCTCCCCATCTTGAATTAGTAAAGGGAATTACTGGATGGAATACCAATGTAGTCACAGGTCTGGTAAAACATGAATACACATATGCATGCATGCAGAGCACATGTTCAGTCATTTTTTTTCTGTCACTCTTCATTACCCTATTTGGGCATTTCTTGTTTAAGTGATTGGAATTTGACATTTCCTTCTCCAGCTCATTTTATAAATAAGTAAACTGAGGCAAACAGGGTCACATAGCTGATGTTGCATTTGAACAAAGGAAGATGAGTTTTTCTGACTCCAGGCCTGGTACTCTATCCACTGTGCCAGCTAGCTGCCTTCACATATACATAACATAATACACATATGCATAAAACAAACATATTGATGAAAATTAGATAATACTAATAGCTAATTATTTTTATAATGCTTATTATGTGCCAGGCATTACGTTAAACACTTTAGAATTATTGTCTGCGCTGATCCTTGCAACAGTCCTACAAGATAGGTGGTATTAGTAGCTCCATTTTACAGACAAGGAAACAGATTTAAAATGACTTTAAATGACTTGACCAGGGTCACATACCCATTAAGTGTCTGAGGCCATATTTCATTTGAAGTCTTCCTAACTCCAGTCCCAGCAAGCTATCCACTGCACCACCTAGTTGGTAGCTACAGCTATCTAGATAGATTAGATGGATAGAATCTCAATCAGCATAAACATACAGGTGATTTTCCATCCCTTGTCTTTATGGATGGAGGTAGTTGGACAAGTTACAGAGCTAATACAAACAGTCCATGTGACTCAATCTTTACTGATAATATCTTATGGCAATACATTATCCAATTGATGCAATCTATGGGTAATCTGTATGTGTATAATCTATGTGTATCTCTATGTATACTCCCTGTCCCCAGCTCCACCCTCTTTGTCTAGTAGGGTAGTGTAATCATAGCCTCAAGAACACTTCCTGAGGAAACTGAGGAAGACTGTTATTTTGGGGACAATGTTATCTGACCTAGACAATGCAGCCCCACATATTTTCAAACCAGAAAGCAATGTAACTTATTATATAACCACGATGAGTTAATTCTGGAGAAGGAAAGCTGGGGGAGAGTGACTTAAGTCATGGGCAATGCATGGCTGTCGATATTGAATTTAAGATAGCACCTATCCTTTGTGTTTGTAGAGCATACCACAGAAAATTTCTTTTTTAACCTACCATATAAGGTTAACCCTGTCCAAACCATGCAAATTGTATTTATTTTTTTTTCTGCTCAATACCTCAGGTGAAGTGGAAAATGTGTGGCCATTACTGAACTCCTAAGGGAAAGAAGCAAAAGCTTAGTCAGTCAGTCAATTGGCCAGTCAGCAAGCATTTATTCCTTGCTGAGGGACTTTACAGGATTAGGACAGCAAGTGGTTAATTGTGGAAACTAAGTGAACTGCACTGACTCCATCTTGTGACTCGACTCTGGAGCTAGCTTAGTTTCAAATAAATTTTGGGTCTAGTCCAATTTCTATTCTGCGAGAAAACTTTATTCAATTGTGGGAATTTAAAGAAAATCTTATTGCGTTGTTTGACCACTCCTACCTGCTGCTTAGAGACCCTTAACTAAGAACCTATGTTATGCTGACCAGAAACCCAGTCAGATACAGAGATTGATGCCAGGAGTTTTCCCAAAATTGTGTTTCTCAAGCAACACATATATCTTATCTGAAATCTGCCCTTGTGCTCATCCATCAGTTATTGTTTCCATGTTTCTTTGATTGTTTACAGACACTTGGGGGATAGGATACCTCTCTTTCTGAACTGAGGGAATTGCATCTGTTCACTCTACCCCTCCCAATTTGGAAAGTCTCTAATTATTCTTCCAAAGAGAAATCAGATTACCTAATATGGTATATTCCTTTTGAGTAATTGGTCTTATTTGATTAGTAGATTTTAAGCTATAAAAACCTGTTTCCCCCTATATTTAGGGTACAACCCAAAGCTGAGAAAAGCCCCTCATCCCAATTAGGCAACTGGCATGCATTACTTATTAAATCAATACACACAGATGAACATACATATGTATGTGTATATATACACATATACATACACACATAGATTATATGTGTGTATACACACATATATGTATATGGGCACATACGAACACATAATATATGCATATACACATATATGTTTGTATACACAAATGCATACATGTGTATGTATGTATATATGTGTGTATGTATACCAAATTTCGAGGGAAAAAACTAGGTGGGAAGAAAGATGAATTGAGATTGACTACTTGCAGAAGATGGGACTTTATTTGATTTTTGAGGGAGGCAAGGGTAGGTATAGGCAAAGGAGAGGAGGGATAACATTCCAGGTATGTGGGACAGTAAGGAAAAGGCATAGGAGACAAGACATGGAATGTCATGTGTAAGGAAGAGCAACAAATAGGCCAGTATAACTGGATTGTAGCATAAGTAAAGAGTAGTAAAGTATAAAGAGACTAGAAAGGTATGTTGGCATCAAATGGCGCAGAAATTTAAATGCTAAATAGATCATTTTATATTTGAACCAGAAGTGATGAGAAGCACTAGAGTTAGTTGCTAAGTGAAAAGTGATTAACTTCTCATACTAGACTAGTGGTTATATTGATAGAGTGAAGGGGATATCCACGAGAAATCTTGCAACAAGATTTGGCAACAGATTGGAATTATGGGACAATGGTGAAGGAGTGGAGGTCATAAGCCTGTGTGACTAGGAGAATGTTGCTGCCCTTGAAAGTAATAGAGTAATTTATTCTTTTTTCAAGTCGAGTCAACAAGCATTTTATTAAGTACTACTATGTGGCAGACACTGTGCTAAGCATTGGGGATACAAAAACAGGCAAATCTCAAGGAGAACCTCAAGGAAGTCCCACTCTAATGGAGATGATGGGGTGATGGGATCTGGACCCTGAATTTTCCCACACAACCCAGGCCCTGGCATTTCATCTGAGGCATCTGGCATATCCCAGCCTACCTAGATACTCAATAATCTTTTTAACTGCCCTTTCACTGTGGTTCTTGACCACTTAACTCCTTTCATTGTCTGTACCTGGACCACCCCAGGTTATTTACCACTCCTTAATCCCATCTAGACCCTTTCTCTGTTACCCCTGGGCCACTCCAGACTATTAACCACCTTTAATCCCATCCAGATCTCCTATTAGTTTTTTCTTGTATGCAAATACCAATCTTACTCCCATTAAATTGCAGATTCACTTAGAATCTAGCCTGTTTCTATTGGCCTCACAATAAACCTCACTACTTTGTCTGAAAGAAGGCTTGAGTGGTTGAATTCTTTCAAGGCAGACTCACCATGTATCCTTAAGTTTCAGGGTTCCCAAAACTGCAATAGAGACAACATGAAAACAACTATATGCAAACAAGATATATCAGTATTTGTATGTATGTACATATATATGTATGTATATAACAAATTGGAGATAATCAACAGAAGAAAGGTACTAGCATTAAGGTGTAACAGACCACTTGCTCTATGAGGGCAGAGGCTATATCTTAACTAAGCAATGTAAGATTTCCTAATGCCTAGAACAAAAGAGACACTTTATACATTTTTAATTGCATGAGCTAAAATAAAGCTGCCAGTAGGCGCAGGAGGTATGAAGCATGCCTTGAGTACAAGACTGAGTTTCAAATTAGCATTTTGCATGAATAGAGGTCCTTGTCTGACTGTCATATGGAAACTGAAGGGTGAAGTGTAGGGAGTCTATCCAATCCAGAGTATGGCACAGTGTCTCAATCTAAATGAGCATATGTTTATTGATTTTAAATGAATTCAGAGAAGCAAAGAAAGCCAAAAATCATTGAGTCCAACCTGTACCTAAATAAACATTTCAGATTTACTTATCTACCCTATTTGTCTGACTTCTGGTCTCACATTTCCAACTGCTTATTGCATATCTTGAACTGAGATGCTTCATAAACATCTTAACATCAACCTGTCCAAAACTAAAGTCATTATCTTTTCCCCCAAACACTCTCCTTTTCTAAATTCCCTTATTAATCTCAAGGAAACCAGCATCTTCCCAGTTATCCACACTTACAACTTATGTGTCCTTACACCTGCACTATCTCACCCCACCTCACCTCCCATATCTAATCTGTCGTTAAGTCCTGTCTATTTTACCTTTCTAACAGTTTATCCATTTTCCCTCTCTCATCTGACACTGTCACCAGCATAATATACAGGCTTTCATCACCGGGACTATTACAATAGCCTGTTGGTTGGTCTCCCTTCCACATGACTCTCTCCACTCCAGCCTATTCTCTGCTCAGTCATCAAACAGAACTTCCTGCCTGGCACATAGTAGGTGTTTAATAAATTTTTACTGATTGATTGACCATGTCACTACCCCCAAACTCTGCATTTAATAAACTGCTGTGACTCCCTATTGTCTTCAGGATCAAACACAAAATGTTTTGGTATTCAAATTCCTTCATATCCTAACTCCTTCCTACATCACCCCACTCCTTCCATGTGCTCTGTGAACTAGTGATATTGGCCTCCTTGAATGCTAGTAACCTAACACTATCTTTTACATATTTGAAGCCAGATATTTTATACACATTTCAAACTCAACTCATATAAAATAAAATTCACTATCTTCCACTCCAAACCCTGCTCCCTTTTAAATTGCTCTATGGGGGTGGAGCCAAGATGGCAGAGTGAAAACAGGTTCTTCCTTGAGTTCTCTCCCAAACCCCTCCAAATACCTGCAAAAAATTATTCTAAACAAATTCTAGAGCAGCACAACCCACAAAACGACAGAGTAAAACAGATTTATAGCCTAAGACAACCTGGAAGGTTGACAGGAAAGGTCTGTTGCACCAGTCTGAGAAGTCCACAGCAGCTGCAAGCAGCATGGCTGTTACATCTAGGAATCGCAATAGACACTGTTGATACAAAGAAAGGAGAAAAAACAGCCCCTGCTCTCTAGGAGCTCAAAGTATAACAAGGAAGAAAATAAGCAAACAGATATTTATAGATGCATACAGGATAAATTGGAGAAAATCTTAGAGGGAAAGCATTAAGATTTAGGAAGATGAGGAAAGCCTTCTTGCACAAGGTGGGAATTTAGCAAACACTTGAAGGAAGCCAGGGAAACCTGAAGGCAAACTTGAAGAGGGCAAGAATTCTAAGCACAGGCAACAACAGCCAGTGAGAAGACCCAGACCTGAGGTGTCTTTTGGTGTATTTGTTTTTGTTAACTGTTTTGTTTATTACAAAGGAAGACTGGAATTAGTGGGGCTGTTACAATGGAATACTAGGTTTTGTGATGGGGAAAAAATTTGGAAATTAATGTTATGTAAAAACAAAAGGTATCAACACTTGAAAAAGAACAACTTGTCTAATTTTACATAAGGAGGAAAGAGCAGGTCCAGGATTTGAATCTAGACCCTCTGACACCTCTAAATCCCACACTATTTTATTGGCATCACTCTCCCCTTAATACCATAGTTTTGTACCAAATTCCATTTACATATTCCATACTAGAGAGCAGCTAAGTAGTGTAGTGGAAAGAGGGCCAGTCTCAGACATTTCCTAACTGGGTGACCCTGAGCAAGTCACTTAACCCTGTTTACCTCCATTTCCTTGTTTATAAAATGAGCTCTAAAAGGAAATGACAAACTACTCTAATATCGTTGCCAAAAAAACCCCCAAAGGGATCACAAAGAATTAGACATGACTAATAGACAAAACTGCAACACTTTTTATATAATTTATATAATTTTTTCTGACCTGACAACCTTATTATTCTTTAAAATATTGCTTCTCCTGGAAAATTGAGTCCCAGCTTCCAGGTCACAGAACATAACTGGTGCCTAAACTTAGGACTGATTCTTTGCATAAATAAAGAGATGTAATGTTATCTTCATTATTCTTTATGAAAAATGATTTAATCAGAATTTCAATTTAATAAAAATATAATCTGCTAAGCACTAGATTCTTAATCACCTAAAATTTTACATTGCACCCTTGAGAAAGCATCTTTTCAGTGGAGAGTAAATGAGATGTATCCACTGAGTTGTTTTCCTTCAAATGATGGGGCCAGGGGACCATTGAACCATTGAAAAAGTACTGAATTGCCATAACTTCATCATTAGTGGCAAATTCTATTAAATAAATGGCTTGGACAATTGCACCTTCTCTTGCCCTCTCTCTGTTGATTATTTCCAATTTATCCTATATATAGCTTGTTTGCACATAGTTGTTTGCGTGTTGTTTTCCCCATTAGTCTTGGAGACAGTGAGAACTGTCCTTTGCCTTTCCTTGTATCCACAGTGTTTAGCATTATGTCTACATTGTATAAAATTTTATTGGCTGACTGAGACAGCGTGCTGAGTTCTATGAAGACAATAAAATCAATCAACCGTTCCTTTTTCCAAACTCACTTTTTTTTACTAGAGAAAAACAGCATTTTCCATATATAAGTAAATGGAAAATAATTTGAAAAAAGGGGAAAGGTTTCACTAAGAGGCTGACTGTTGGATCGTGCCTTGAAGGAAGATAAGGGTTCTCAGAGGTTGTGATGAGGAGGAAAAGCTTTGAAGACATGAGGCGCATATTGTCAGATTCACAGAGGTTGATTTTACTTTAGGGAACAGATAGTATTCCAATTTGGGTGGAATATCATGAAATAAGTCAAGAGTGGTGGATTTGGGGCAAAATTGTAAATTGCTTGAAAAACAGACTGCTTGCATTTAATAGTAATAACCACAGCAATGTATAATGCATTAAGAATTTCAGAGTACTATGTATCCATTGTTTTATTTATCTGACCCTCATAACAAACATCTAAATCAAATAGTACAATTATGATTATCGTCTATTTTTTTTGATCTGGAAACTGAGGCAAGATAGGCTCAGTGACTTGTCTAGGTATCATATAGATAATAAGCCTTATCACAAGAAGCCAGCTTTTTCTGCCTCCATATTTAGCACTTTTATCCATTAATACATTCTTCCCCTTTTTCCAAGAAGCAATAGAGAACCCCCCAAAGGCTTTTGAGTAAGGGAAAAACATAGACTTATGGCTTAGGAATGTAATATTGACCTTCTTCTTAAAGGAAGACCAATGGATTGAAGAGGGGACACACTGGAATCAGGTGGTCAAATAAAAGACATGAGGTCATAAGGGCCTAAACAGAAGTAATGGGTCATGTGATTGAAGAGAAGAGGATAGAGTCACAGGATGTTGTGTCTGATGGAATCGACTTGGCAACTGATTGGCTATGGTGGGGTAAGTGAGAATGAAGAGTTGCAGATGATTCCACTGTTGTGACTTGGATGATTGGAAGGATGATGGCTTCATCAACAAAATGAGTGAAATTCTAAAGTAGGGAATAGATTTTTTTCCTTAAGGGGGCGTGGAAGATAATGAGTATAATTATAGACATGTTGAGATGCTGATGGGATGTCCTGGTGGAGGTGTCCAATAGGCAGTTGATGTGACCATGTAAGATAATATATTAAGAGCTTTGCAAGCTATAAATTGCTATATGAAATTGGGCATTATGATAATTTTAGTTTATTATCATCTGAGAACATAACATATATTATTATGAGGGTATAGTATTCATAAGAAAATTGGGCTGTATATAAAGATCTGAGAGTTGTCTGTATAAAAAAATGGTTTCTGAATCCATAAGAGCTGATTGCTCAAGGAGAGAATGTACCAATGGTAGAAGGAAAAGAAAAAAAAAAAGACCTACTACATAGCTTGGGAATTGGAAAAAGGTGTGAAAGTGCTCAGAAAAACCAATTTAGCTACTACAAAACCAGATGTTAATGATACATAATCACAAGAATCTTTTGCAAATGTGGTTAGCATAAAGCTAAATGCTTAGTTTATAATCTCCATGCAATTCTTACTTTTTGTTTTCAAGATTCAGTATTACAAAACAAATGGAAAAGTTGAAACCTTTTCAGTTTAATAAATAGTATATTAATATGAGGTAGACCTGCTGGGGTGGGTTGGGTGGGTGGAGAATCAAACATCAAGGAGTAGACAAACATTTGAGCTATCATAATGGATTAAAATTTCATCAGCTCAGTTAAGCTCCCAGCCAAACCACAAACTCTATTGTCTTTTGAAGCTAGAACACAAGTGATGGAACCAAAAAACCCCAACACTTTATTGATGAAAGTCAGAAAGCTGTTCAGACTATGGGTTTCACATTTTTTTGACCTCCTTTCCAGGATCACATTGCTTCTATGATTTAAATGAAGAATGTATAGGAAACTCATGATGACATCTAAAGATCAAAGAAATTGAGATTCAAAACCCCAGAAATCCTGTAGAAAGAAAAGAACCACAGGTGTCTCAGCACAGCACATAAGCACATGTGCTGCCGGATAGGGTTCAGGCAGAGGAGCCTCAAGTGTGTCAAAGAAATTATTCTTATTGTTGTTGCTGATCCTTTATTTGTGAAGATGAGCAATGACATTAAAGTGTGATGTCTTGACCTGTGCACGAATTGGATTTAAGTGAGGTAGAGTTGCAAAAAGTTGTCAGTCTCACTCTCTCTTCCAGAGTCATCAAAATCCAGGTGAAAGACAAAAGTCAGGATAACTGGTGATGGCCTGGGATGCAGTGCATGACCTTGGTGTCTTCAGTGTCTAACTAAGGTCTGAAGTCTAAGAAGAACTCTACAGCATTGCTTCAGCCACTTGCCTTACTCCCCCAAATGTATTCTTCAATCCAGTTACACTGGTCTCCTTGATGTTCCATGAACAACACACTCCATCTCTTTTGTATCTGGGCATTTTCTTTCACTGTCCCCCATGCCTGGAATATTTTTGCCCCTGAATTCTGACTGCTGACCTCCTTGCCTTTCTTTAAGTTCCGAGTAAAATCCTACCTTCTACAACCACTTTTAATTCTAATGCCTTCCTTCTGTTAATTATTTCTTAATTATCCTGTACATAGCTTGATTTGTATACTATGTTTGTTTACGTGTCGTCTTCCCTACTAGATTGTAAACTCCTTGAGGGTAGGGACTGTCTTTTGTCACTTTTTTAAAGCCCCAATGCTTAGCACAATGCCTGGAACATAATTAGTGCTTAATAAATTTTTACTGAAGGATGGATGAATGAATGGATAGATGGAAGAATTGATTGATATAGGAGAGACCTAAGTTCAAATCCCTGCATATGTAAACTCTACGAGGTTTAGTCTTTATGTCTAAAAATTAGCATCACTAATGAATTTCACTAGATAGTTATGGAGAAAGTGCCTTGTACATCTAAGAAATATACAACTCTGTGTTATTCTATTCCTTTACCTTTACTTTTGGTTCTCAGAGTTAGGTGAAAAAAAACTATGGGCAAGCCATCAGCTTAGGTTACAGAAACAGTTGAAAGTTAAGAGGAAAAGAAAATAAAAAACTCCTAGGGGCAGCTAGGCGGCACAGTGAGTAGAGCACCAGCTCTGGAGTCAGGAGGACCTGAATTCAAATCAGGCCTCAGACACTTGACACACTAGCTGTGCAATCTTGGGCAAGTCACTTAACCCCAATTGCCCTGCCCCCAAAAAATCAAAAAGAAAAAAGAGAAAAAACTCCTAGAATTCAGGAATTTACTTAAAACATATGTATTTTAGCGTGTAGCATTTAGAAAATATCTTTCCTGGAGGAAAAGAATACTTTTAGTTTAGATTATCTAGGCAACATAGTTCAATGACTAGAGGACTTGACTTGAAACCATGGAGGCCTGGGTTCAGATATTATCTCTGACAGTTACTAGCTGTGTGACCTGAGGAAAGTCAATCAACCTCCCTGGGCCTCAGCTTCCTCATCGTAAAATGTGGATAATATCTGCCTCACAGGGCAGATGGTGGAATTGAATAAGCTGGTCTTTGAAAAGCTCTTTTCAAATTTTATAGAGTTATATAAGTGAAAATTATTCTAAAGCTGCATTTTAATTTGGTCTAGATCTTTGATTTTATTGGTGCAGGAAATTCACAGGTATACAACATAAAAATTCACTCACAACATATAGCCTTAGAGTTTTGTAGAAGAATTAAAGACTTGCCCACAGTCATATAATGATTCTGCATTGGAAGCTTGAGTTGAATCCACATCTCTGCCCCCAAGGCCAGCTTTCTCTTTCTGTTTATTACACCATGGTTACTCTTAAAACACTAAAATTTGGTGATTATACCCAACACTTTTCATAATAAAGGGGGAAATGGGGACAACTCTTATTTGTTCAGGCTAATGGGGGCAGGGAAAGGAAGATAATAAGCATTTTATTAAGTGCCTGTTACATGGCATTGTGCTAACTGTTTTTTAAATATTATCTTATTTTATCCTCACAACAATCTGTGGAGATAGATGATATAACTACCCCCATTTTACAGTTGAGGAAACTGAGGAAAACAGAGGTTGAGTGACTTTCCCAGGGTAACATAACTAGTAATTATCTGAAACCAGATTTTAAATCAGTTTTTCTTTATTTTAGACCCAGTAGACTAGAAAGAAGAAAAAGAAAGAAAAAAGTGGCAAACTCTCAACAAAATGCTAAATTAACATAAATCTGCTATTAGTAATTAAGCCCCCCCCAAAAAAATATAATTTACTAAACAAAATCTCTAGGGTCTAGCACTGCAAACCACAGTTTTCACCACTGGTGAATCATAACAACATCATTTGACAACCTCCAACGATGAAGAATTAATTTCTCCCCAAGCCGGCTTTTTAGTTTTCCTAGCTAGGTGGCAGCTAGCATTTGCATAGCCGTTAAGGTTAAGTTACAATCCAATGGTCAAGTGGAAAATAGCTGAGCCGGTATTCCAACTCAAGTTCTGTGATTCCCAGTTCCACAATCCTTCTATAGTACTGTTGACCTGGGGGTCTGCATGATATCCTTCAAGAATAGATATGATTGTCATATAAGAGAGGGATTAGGCTTGTTTTTATTGACTCTAGAGGACAGAACTACTATAGGAGAAATATTTGGAAGGAAGTTATGTATTGATATATTAGGTATTGAGCTTTCATTTCATTATTTGTATTACCTTTCAGCACAATGTAGTTTCTCTAATTATCTCTTTTAATCAAATCTATTTTTCCCTTGAATAATAAGTTCTAGAACTTCAGCAGGGATCAATTAAGTCCAACTCACTAGCCTCCAGTTGGAATGATTCCCCCTTTTCCCAAATTAAAAAATTAACATCTGCCATTTTCATAAAAAAAATACTACCTTTGATCCTCTAGACAACTTTGTGTAGTAGATGTTATGAATATGTTCATTTTACAGATGAGTGAACTGAGACTGACAAAGGATAAGTAACTTCCCCAAGGTCACATGGATAGTGAATATCTGAAGCAGGATTTGAACTCAGGTCTTTTTGACCCCAAATCCAACACTTTATCTTCTGTGCCACTTAGCTTTGTCTATTGGATTTTTTTTCTTATGTTGAGCTAAAATCTTTCTCCCTATAACCAATGTTATTCATTCAGTATTCAACAAATATTTTATTAAATACATGTTGGGTCCTGAACACTGTTCTGGGTGGTAGGGAAAATGTGAAGTCTTGATAAATCATAACCCATCTCTTAGGGACTTAAATCACTTCCAGCCACTGTTCCTGTGGTAGTTTTGTTCTCTAGAGCCAAGAAAACAATTGTAGTTCCTGTTCCACGTGACAGGCTTGCCTATCTTTGAAGATATAGATCATGAAGACCCCTAAGTCAACAGTGGAATAGAAGGATCATTGAGCTCGGAATAACAGAATCTGAATTGGAATCCTGGATCTTCCATTTTAACCTGTGTGACCACGAGCAAGTCAATTAACCTCTCTGAACTGTTTCCTCATCTCTAAAATGAATACTCCACTATTCCCTTTGAGTCCTAAATAAGTGATTCTCTTGCCAAAATTATATGTTCCCACTTCTGTTAATGAAGGGTTATGTCATATGCTTGCAGTCCCTTAACTATCTTGGTCACCTACCTCTGGATCAATGCCACCCCCTAAAATGGAATGCCCAATGCTAAACTCAATACTCCAGATTTGATCTAAGTAAGGTAGGATGCAGGGAAAATATATGATCTACCTCATTCTGTAAGGGAAGTTTCTATTAGGCTATGTCTTCATTTTCCCTTCCTGGAAGAAGAAGGAGAAGGAAAAGGAGAAGGAGAAGGAGAAGGAGAAGGGGAAGGAGAAGGAGAAGGAGAAGGAGAAGGAGAAGGAGAAGGAGAAGAAGGAGAAGGAGGGCTAACATTTATGTAGCATTTACTATGTGCCAGGCACTGTACTAAGCACATTATAACTAGTATCTCCTTCTATCTTCATAATAACCCTGGGAGGCAGGTGAAATTATGATGCCCATTTTACAGAATACAGAGTTTTACAGAAACTAAGACAAATAGAGATTACCTGATTTATCCAGAGTCACCAGCTGACAAGTGTGTGAGACTGAATTTGAACTCAGATGATACGCTCCCTGCCAAAAATCTCTGTATACTGCATCACCTAGCTGCTCTTTCCTCACATCAGATTCTTAGAAACTCTAGCTTTCTTCGAAGCTTAGTTCATGTATTCCTGGCTAATTCTGTCCTGATAAGTTGTTAGTGGGCTTTCCATCCTGAAAAGATCTTAAATTTATTTATTTCCTACTATGTTCTATGCCCCCTTTAGAAGATAAATTTCTTTATGATAGAGGCTATATGTTTTTTTTTTTTCTTTTTAATCCTTAAGCCTAAAACAGAGCCTTCAATATAGTAGGTACCTAAATGCTTGTTATTTGGATCAAGTCTTCATTTTCACTTTAAGACAATATTGGCAGCCATGTGGAAGGAGGAGCTCACAGAGGGAAGTTTTGAGGAGAAGAGTAGGTATGATTGCGTTGCCAACCTATCCCATGATTTCCTATCACTGAAAAAGTGGAAAGTGATTCATTTTCCTATCCTTTGATTGGTTGATCACATATCCCTTGAAATCAGGTCATGACCTCCCAAAGACCATCTAACCCTCATTTTGGCCTTGTTCTATATTACTATAAATGTCAGGAGCTCCTAACCTCATGGCAGGGAGGTGATAGGTGTAGAGTGTTATATACACAGAGAGATGATTATTTTGTTTATCTGTTCTTTTGTTATAAGGCAAGGTTCCTCAATGGGTGTTGTTGGGATGGAAGTTATTCTAAAAAAAAGGAAAAAAAAGAAAAGCTTTAATAAAAATTTAAAATATATAATCTATTTTTGTATTCATAAAGTTTTGTTGTTTAACTCATCTATATTTCTCAAATTAAATTAAACATAATTCTAGGTGCAGATTCATTACATAGAGTAGAACAAAATATTTAGATGATTTGATACATATATGACATTAATACTGGGAATGCCTATTGATTTCCTATCCAAATAAGAGTTTAAATGCAATTTGACAAAGAACTCAAGCTCAAATTAGTAAATCTCAAATTCAATACAAAAAGTTGAGATTTCCCAACTCAGAATTAAAATATGTTAGATTTAAATGTGTTAAAAATTTACTTCAGTAGTTTTAGCTTCTAAAAATAACAGTGGGAGAAATTTATAAGCCATCAATAACCTTCAGTTTGCTTTGGGAACTGTCATAGCATTACATGCCTTGTATCCTAAATTATTTCTAAACAGCTGGTAGGGATTTAAAAATCATCAAAGGCATTTATTAATAACAAACTTTATGTCAAACTTGATGGATTAGCATAGCTTTACTTGTGTTTCCATTTTATAACCATTGCAGTGGTTATGGTAGAATTAGCACATGCTGAAGAAGGGCTGGAGGTTCAGAATGACTGTGGCATACGTGGGTGTTAGTGAACTTCAACCATATCTTGTAAACATGAGATTCCATAGAGGCTAGTAAGACTCATACCCTTCATCAGAGAGACA
Source organism: Trichosurus vulpecula (assembly GCF_011100635.1). Lineage (NCBI taxonomy): Eukaryota > Metazoa > Chordata > Mammalia > Diprotodontia > Phalangeridae > Trichosurus > Trichosurus vulpecula. The sequence goes on along the minus strand of NC_050574.1, from coordinate 409,848,868 downwards.
GACTGATCCAGGGGGTTACCCTGAAAGTATGTGCCCCTACCAATGTTCAGGTTCTGTGCCTTTGGGACCAGGGTTGAATGCACAAGAAGACAGGGCTAAAACCCAAGTCTCTCATTTCCACCCTCCCCTCCGACCCACTCGCCCAACCCTTGTCAAAATTCAAACTTATATGAGATAATGGAATCTATTTTGTTTTCCTTTCCCATATATCTTTTGACATCAGAGATAGCACGGGGTAGGTGGTAAAGTGATAAAACCACTAGGATTGGGGTCAGAAAGATCTGAGTTCAAATCTAGCTTCAGACACTTCCTGTGTGACCCTGGGCAAATCATTTAACTCTGTTTGCCTCAGTTTTCTCATCTATCAAATGAGCTAGAGAAGGAAATGGCAAACCACTCCAGTATCTTTGCCAAGAAATCCCTATGGGGTCATGAAGAGTTGGACATGACTTAAACAACTGACCAATCGCAACATCACCAATGAGCTAATAGAAAGCTAGAAAAAGCCCTGAAGCCTCTTTTGAAGTATAGCCCCTGAAACATACTGGCCATATGACCCTGGACAAGTCATTTAACCTCTCAGAGCTCTAAAGTATATATTGCAAAAAAAAGTGCTGACCTACATTGGATAGAAAGTGTTTCCTCTCCTAGAAATTACCTATACCAATGAAATTATAGTCTAATTCTTCTACCCAATATACATATATCAAAGTATTCATTTGGTGACTGTATGTATATAATTATCCTCTTTTTTTATTCTTTATCTTTGTGATCTCTCCTGTTCCCATGGGCTCAACCATTATTTCTACACAGATAACTCCAAAATCTGTATATCCAGCCTTAATCTTTCTCTTGAGCTCCATGTGTGTATCTCTACTTGTCTGATGGTCATCTCTACCTATACCTCAAACTCAACTAGGTTCAAACCAGGTTTACTGAAATAGCCTCCTGTCCTCTACATAGCCTAGAATGCATTCTGTCCTTACCTCTCATTACTTGCCCATATCATAAAATTCCTCTCCTCCTTTAGCACCACTTTCTTAAAAAAGCCTTTCCTGATGACCATAGTTACTGGTATACTTTCTTCCTTCCTCTCTTGTATTTATGTCCTTATACCCATAGGTATGTACATAGATACAGGTACATATATATGTGTGTATATATATATACACATATAAATACATATGTGTACGTGCGTGTATGTATGTATATACATATGTATGTATTCTCTATTTTCTTATATACGTATGTGTTGTCTGCCCTAATAGAATGAAAACTTCTTGAGAGTAGGAGTTATTTCATTTTGGAAAATTTGTATTCCCAGTGTCTAACATAGTTACTTGTCATATAGTAGACAATAAATGATTGTTGATTGATTCATTAAAGTGTTATTTTTTCCTTTTATCTTTTTCTCACTGGCTTCCCACATACAAGTTTCTGCATTAAAATGGTCCATTAAATACTTGTTGAATTCAGTTGAACTGAACTGAGTTGAATTAAATTAAAACTGGACCTAGCTAAGACTATTAAAAACTTCTATACGCTGTCATTTTGAATCTTTAAACTGAAAAAAGTAGCATAAATTTAGGGATGGTGATAAGACAGTTGGTTTTAGCTCTTAGAGCTGGGTACCTGTAACCGGAATGGCCTTTGTTTTATTTGAGTGACTCAGCTTACCTCATTGAGCCTCTGGACGCTGTGGCTTGCTCTTCCGGGGCAGGAAGTCCGGCAATCATGCCAGGAACCAGAACTTCCTGTGTGAGTCATGGGGCTGGCTGAGGGGAGGTGTTACCAGAGTTGTTAGTTGCCTTTGGTATATATGTTCCCTAAATGTATGCATCACTACTGTCTGTGCGCATTCTTGCCATGGATACCCTGAGCATTAATGTGCCTCATGTTTCCAGGGAATAATATTTTTGAGAACCTGGTCTACGCTAGGGGGAGGGGCCAAGTCAAGAACCAATCGGCCCTGGTCATTCAGGCGGCGCTTGATGATGTCAAAAACTCTATAAGAGGGGAGAGGACAGCTTGAAGAGCTCTCTTTCCTGTTCTGGTTGGTGTGGGAAGCAGCGGCAAGCAAGCATGACTCTGGGCCAGCCCTTGCTCTCGGGCCGAGCCCAGATGTTGGTAACTATGTATTGGGTCTGTCTGTTGATATTTGTAATTTGTTTGTATTTTGGTTTTGAGGTTCGGTGTGCTGGTTTGTTTTTCCCCCAAACTAAATGAATGTTTTGAACCTCAGGGTGCTGGTTTTTTTCCCCTGAAATAAGTCAGTGAATCTGTATTTGGTCTGTCTCTTGATGCTTGTCTGTATGCTCCCCTGAACTAACTGAATGCTAACTGAATGCTGGTGTTTTCCCTTGAACTAAATGAATGTTGTCTGTATGCTAGCTGAATGCTGGATTAAAGTAAGCTGGTCAACCCCTTCACCGTACTTTCCTTGTTTAAGCAGATAAAAAGAACCTGTGCTTTCCCGGCAGCTTCCTGGGTCCCGGCAGCCTCCTGCGTCCCAGCAGCCCCCTGGGTGCCAGCAGCGGGGGAGGGATCTTACGCCCCCACCGAAGCTGCTTAGCTGGGTTGTTAAAACAGTACCTAGGTTCTAGTTTGGTGCTACCATTTTCTAACCATATGACCTTCGCAAATCATTGAACTTCTCTAAACCTCAACTCTCTCACTTCTAAGGCAAGGTTGATAATATTTTTTGTGTGTCAGGAGGACTGATTGAAAATCATGACTGTAACATTTATTGCCTTATCTTGAGCAGGTCAGCTAATATCTCTGATGCTCGATTTTTTTAATATGTAAAAATGAAGGAGTTGGACTAGATTTCACCTAGACTTCACTTCAGCTTTAAATCTATGATCCTAATACTCTAAAATGTAGTGGAAAGAGCTCTGGGTTCTAGTTCCAGCCCTGACAATAACTCAATGAATTGCTTTGGTTAAGTCATTTCACTTATGTGGGCCTCTCTTCATTTGTTTTTTTCTGTAAAATGAGGAGGGTTGGCTTAGATGATCTTTTAGATTGATGCCAGTTGTAACATTCTATGACTCAAATAAAATCATTAACTAATCCAACAACAAGAATTTATTGTGTAGGATCCTATTCAACCTCCCCTTATAAATGCGAGGTTCTGTAGAGGCTGGCAAGACAGATGTCCATCATCAGAGAGACAAAATGGTACAGTGGGAAGAGGATACGGGCCAGGAAGAGTCCTAGGCCCTGGGGATAATAAGACAACAGGAGAGGCAACATATACATAAACAGCATGTATATCTGATGAGAAGGAGCCTTGGGGTCATTTCAATTTTCACTTTTGTTAATGATATGGAGCATTTTTCATATGGTTGTTGATAATTTGCTTTTGTTCATTTGAAAACTTCCAATTCATATCCTTTAACCAATTATCTATTAAGGAATATGTGTTGGTCATATATTATAATCAATTCTGAATATAATTTAGACATGAATTTAGTCCCTTTTCTAAACTATTTTCCTTACACCACAATCTCACTGGAGGGTTAGGTTTCCATAAGGCATTTGCTATCTTGAGGTTCAAAGGTGAAGCCATTCTCATATCTAATAGGCCCCACCAGTGTGTTTCCCTTCATCAGTCAGTTGTAGGCACAATTAACTCTTAGTAAAGAATTAAGATGGTATAATAAGAACAGTAACTCAAAAATATTATTCCCTGGAAACATGAGGCACATTAATGCTCAGGGTATCCATGGCAAGAATGCGCACAGACAGTAGTGATGCATACATTTAGGGAACATATATACCAAAGGCAACTAACAACTCTGGTAAAATAGTAACTTGGTGTACTTTTTCAATATTGTATTCCTTATGAAGTTTAACCCTAGGGGTAGCCTGTCTGCTTAGTGGATTGCTACATTTGGCTACCAGCATCTACTCATCTCCACAGGACAACTCTTAATTGACAAGCCTAGCTTCCATCATCTGAAGTATTGCTCCTAGAAGCTACTTCTTCCCTTTAATGATTGTTTCTCTGTATCTATGTCTGCCTGGAGAATATGTCTATGTTCTTTCAATTATCCCTTAAATTGTCATGAACTCTTCATTTGCACTCTGGACAAGTCACTACTAAATGCCATGTCCATCGAGAGGCATGCACTTTTCACAGGGGTCTCCTCTATAAACAATTCTTGAGCTTGTGCTTTCTGGCTTAGAACTCCCACAAATATTTGGCTATTTAAAGCCCTATAAAATATGCTTTTTTGCACAGCCAATGAGTTGGCTATCTTAAGTTCCATCAGGGAAGAGTGTCCAAGTTCATACATTTCATAAGTGGGTGGCAATGAGTGTAAGCAAAAATTTTATAGTAAGTTTTACACATTGCAACAACATTAAAGCTTTATCAACTAAGTAGGGGTTGAGGGGAATCACATTTTAAACTTATGTAAGAGAAATTTGCTGAGAAGATTCTTCCCAATTAATTGTTACTCTTCTGATTATAAATGTATTTCTTTTGTTTGTGTATGTTTTTCATTTTTTTATTGTCACAATTTTATTTTTTACTTTTATTTCAGCCTCAATCCTGTTTCTGTAACAATTCTAAAACATTCTCTTCTAATTTTTAAATGAGCTTTTATAGTCATATCCTGTCATGTTCACAATAAAAAAATTAAAAGTATCTCTAAAATATCCACAAATTAAGTATGAATGTGTTTTTTGGGGAGTTGACTAACAGCTGAAGGAAGTGAGAAAGACTTAATGTAGAAATAGTCACCTGAACAGTTTTAAATGATAGAAGGGGTCCTAAGAGGTAGAAGTGAAGATATTAAAAGCATAGAGGAGTAAATTTCTGCACTTCAGGCATTGATGAGAACCACTGCAAACATTTCGAGATGGGAGATGGAGTTTTGTGTTGGAAGAATAGTAGGCCATCAATTGGGGAATGGCTGACCAAGGTGCGGTGTATGATCATGATGGAATACTATTGTGCTATAAGAAATGACAAGCCGGACACTTTCAGAAAAACCTGGGAAGACTTATATTAGCTAATGCAAATAAAGTGAGCAGAACCAGGACAACAATGTAAAAAGTAGCAGCAATATTGTAAAGATGATCAACAGTGAAAGATCTGATCAAGACAACAATCCAAGATAATTTCAAATGAACCTTGATGAAAAATGCTTTCCACCTCCAGAGAGAAAATTGATGAACTCTGTGTGCATGTTGATGTATACTTTTTTTACATTCTTTTTTTTTCTTTAGCCTTTTGGGTATATGTTTTCTTTTGCAACATGGCTAATATGGAAATATGTGCTGCATGACTTCACATCTACATATCCTATTGCTTGCCTTCTCAAGGTGTGGGAGAGAGGCAAGAAGGAGTGGAAAAAAATTGGAACTCATTTTTTAAAGTGAATGTTAAAATGCTTTAACATATGATTGGGAAATATTTAATGAAATAAATATTTAAAAAAAAGCTTCAGGAGGATAGTTTGTATCACAAAATAATGAACCAGTAGCAGTAAAGGGCTTTAAAAGACCAAACAAAGGAAATTATATATTGATCCTAGTAACTAAGCCTTAAGATTGTATTGAGTAAGAGTGTGACATGATCAAACCCATCCTTTGAGGAAATCATTTCAGCAATTATTCATAAGATGGATTAAACACAGAAGAGCCTTTAAAGGAGGAGGAAGGATCTGGAGGCTTTTGCAATAGCCCAATGAATCAATTGATCTACAAACATTTATTAAGCACTTATTACAGTCAATCCTCAACATTCCTGTGTTTAACTTTGTAACTCCAAGCATTCACATGATTTAATTAGTAACCCCATTTTCACTTTTGAGTTGGCAACCTTTCATGTTCCTGGCTATACCAGACACTGAGGTCCTTACTCAAACTAAACTGCCAAAAATTCAAACCCTGCTTCAGAGAGCACTACTCCTATGGGCTGGTCATGTTGTTTGAATGTAAAATGTATGCTTGCCAAAAAGACTGTTTTATGGAGAACTCACATATGGCAAGTATTCACATGGTGGTCAGCAAAAGTGATACAAGAACACTTTCAAGGTCTCTCTTAAGAGCTTTAGAATTGGTGGTGTGACATGGAAGACACTGGCACAGGGCCGGTTGGCATGGTGTGCCCACATCAGGGAAGGTGCTGTGCTCTATGACCAAAGCAGAATTAAAACAGTTCAAAGGAAAAACAAGATGTGCAAATTGAGAGTATCCACCCCAAATCTTCAAATGAATTATTTGTATCTGACCTGTGGTAGAACATTCAGAGCTTGTATTGGTCTGAGCAGCCACAGTCAGACACACTGACACTTGACTCTAGCATAGTGATGCCACTTTGGTCCTTGAGAATGAAGGCCAGCAAGGAACCAAACAACTATGCGTGATAGAGAAAAAAATAAGTGGAGCTATGTGCTCAAGATTATGGATCAGATGGCATCCTGTTAGACACTTCACTGGTCTTGTTGGTCAAACCATTGTAAAGACTTCCCTGTGCATTGATTTTGTATTTTTATTGTTTGCCTTTAAAGCTCAAGTTTTGTGTTGCATTCATGTCCCCAAAGTGTAGTTTGTGTCCTTTGGACTCTAAGCCCAGGCATGCAGTCAGTGTTCTGGTTTAGTGAGAATATAATGGTGTTAGAAAGATTTTGTGCCAGAATGTGTGCAACTACTGTTGGCCAGGAGTTTGGTGTTAACAGATCTCATCTTGGCATCTTCCAATAGCAGCAACTAAAGTTCCAGCAACTTTTCCCTTGGTTTTCAGAGGGCTGGTAAGGTAGACAGATTTATAGCAGCATAGTATATTGTACAACATTCCCACACTGCCATCTGACAACAATGGAAGCTAAGATGCAGGTTAAAAATGTTTTAGTTTTAGGAATTTCAATTACTATATAGCATTTATGACACTATAGATATAACGTGTTATGAAAAGTGAATATTATCTAAAATCAATGTTTTTTTTTAATTGAAATGTGACAAAGGCCACAGAATTCTTGGGAGTTACTAGAAAGGAAAATGTTTTAAATGTTTTATTTTATTTTGTGTACTGCATTTTATGGGTTCTTTCATGGTTATTGTGTTAAGAAAAGTACATATTATCAAATTAATGATTTGTTATAAAAATTGCATGCAGAAAAGTGAATTTTCAACACTATCTAGGGAAACATGACAGTTTTTGGTGGTTGTGGGATCCTAACCACCTAGTTCCCATAGATTCAATCTATCAGCCTTTGCATTTTTTAATTTCATTCCATTTTCTAGAAACATCACTCTCTATGAAAGTTAAGAATTGACTGTATATTCAAGGCATTAGAGATATAAATAAAAAGCAAAACTATTCCCTGCCCTCAAAGAGCCTACATTCAAATTGGGAAGGCAATATGTCATTAATAAGGTATAAATAAAGGGAAGTATAAGAAAAATAGTGTGGAGATAGAAGTGAAAAACTTCAGCAAACTACTGGGTTTGGGGTATAAATCAAAGGGAATCTTCAAAGATGACATCAAGGTTGTAAGTGTGTGAGTGATTGGAAGGATTGTAGTTTCCTTGACAGAAATAGGGACTTTCAAAATAGGATTGGGTTTGGAAGGAAAGATATCTAATAATTATAATATATAATAATTATATAATTTGGATATGTTGAGTTTGAGATGGCTATCAGACAGCTCTTTTGTATATCTAATAGGCAGGTGGAGATGTATAACTAGAGCTCAGGAATGAAACTGTGGCTGGATACGTATACATACATACATACATACATATATATATATATATATATATATATATATATATATATATATATATATATCTGTGACTCATCTTTGTAGAGATGATGGTTAAAATCATGGGAGCTGATGAGGTCATGAGTGAAAATCATAGATAAGCAAAAGATGTGTTAGACAGATATTTGAGAGATTCTCACATTCAGTGGACATTCACATGATGAACATTAGGCAAAGGAGACTGAAAAATAATTAGGCAAATAGAAGAAAACCAGGACAGAGTGGGGTCATGAAACCTTATAGAGGAAAGATTATAAATGAGGAGAGGGAGGCCAAATTTTTCACCAAGCACTTTGATGCAAAGAAAGGCAAAAACATGGCTCCTGCTCTCCAGGATCTTAACTAGATAAGGATTAAGAAAAGGTCATTAAATTGAGCAATTAAGGGATCACTGGTAACTTTGGGGAATGGTATTGCAGCAAAGTGAGAGATTAGAAATAAGACTGCATCATCATCATCATCATCATCATCATCACCACCATCATCATCATCACCACCACCACCACCAGAAGCATCAACCAATAAGAGGAAAGTAAAAAGGAAGATGCATTTATTAAGTGCCTACTATGTGACAAGTACTATGCTAAGCATTTTACAAATTTTATCTTATTTGATCCTCATAACAACACTCCACGGTAGGTGCTGTTATTATCCCCATTCTACATTTGAGGAAACTGAGGCAGACATGTTAACTTGAACATGATTCTGTAGGTTGCAAGTTTTTCAGACCAGATTTAAACTCACATCTTCTTAACTCCAGGTCCAGTGCTCTATCTACTGCATCTTTAGTTGACTCAGGGAAATACAGACTGATATGTTGGCAAAACGTCCCCCTACATTTACCTAGGAGAGTTTATCCAGTGTCTGATCATGCTTGACTAAGAAAGGTGAGCTCCCTACTGCACTATGTATCTTTAAAACCTCTTTGCTCTGTCTTTGCCTTTGACCCCACTCCCCGCCCCCATCCACTAATAACCACAAGAGGAAAATTTGGCACATTGCATTTCTCAACTAAACAACATTTTAAAACAGTGCCAGCAATATTAAAGCAAATCTTTACAGGATACCAGATGCCAAATATTTTTAAATAAATCCAGAAGGGAAGAGAAAAGCTGGAGAGAGTCCTACTGTCAATTAAAAAATAAACACAAAATAAGCAACCCTGATTCAAAGATGATTTTCACCAATCCTGATTTACACAAAACAGTGTTCTGCCAGAATTCTTTGAACTGTTTGCTCATTACGGCAATTTAGTTTCTGTGTTAGTTTTTATTCCTAACTGCTTAAAGCATAAGTGGGACATGACTCTATTAATTATGTGTATAGCAACATTGCAATGAAAGTTTAACTGAGATGGACAAAGAAAGAAAATTTTTTTCAAGATCATCCTTCCCTTCTCATCCTTTCCCCCAATAATGTGTGCTTTCAATCTGTTAACAACAGTAAAGATCCCCAAATTATAAATCTGTAATGGTGGAGAATCTTTAATATTATTTAATAATAATGATGATGATAATAATAATAGCTAACATTTATTTTGTTGATTAATATTGTAGCTCAGTCATGTCTGACTCTTCATGACCCTGTTTTGGGTTTTCTTGACAAAGATACTTTTCCAGTGGATTAGAAAAACAGAGGTTAAGTGACTTACCCAAGGTCACACAGCTAGTGATTATCTAAGGCCAGATTTGAATTCAGATCTTCAGTATTCCAGGCCCAGTGCTTCATTCGTGGAGCCATAGAACATAAATCAAGAAGAAAATGGTAAACTACTCTAGTATCTTTGACAGGAAAAGTCCATATGGGGTCATAAAGAATTGGACAGAACTGAAGCTCTTAACAACAAAAAGAACCACATATGCCAGGCTTTGTGCTAAGTGCTTTATAAATATTATCTTGCTTAATCCTCACATTAACTCTAGGAGGTGCATACTCTTATTATTCTTATTTAGTTCCCGAGGAAACTGAGTCAATGGAGGCTAAGTGACTTGCTTAGAGTCACATAGTTAGTAAATGTCTGAGGCTGCATTTGAACTTGGGCCCAGCACTCAACATACTGCATCACCTAGCTGCCACTACTACCATTGTCCTTAGTTGCTGCTGTTACTATCATTATTTTGGCAGAATGAAAAGATCTTTCACCATGGATAATTTCAGGCTATCAGCAGAACTTGATGAAGACCCCAAGCACATCCAACTAACCCATTTGTGGGATTTAGGAGAGAATGGGGGGGGAGGGGTTTGCATAAGATCATCAGGAGGTTTTATCTGTTCTCTCCAGGAATCTTTTATTCTCCCAAATATTCTGGGACCCAGGTAGAGTTGGGCATGCCTCACTGGAGCCCTGAAGGGAAAGAACACCCTACCCATCCAATATATCCTGGTGGGTTTTTACAGAGTTATTGTCTAGTTCTAGCAGGATTAGGCATTAGGGAAAGAGCAAAATGAGCCTGGAGCTGGAGACTGCTGCTGTTCATACTAGTGCGGCGTGGAGAGAAGATTCCTTGGGAATTGGCAGTTAGTTAATATTCAACTTCCTCCCACCCCTTTCACTGCAGGAAAAGGAGCTTTGGGCCTTTGCTGCTCATCTTACTCTACCAGAGGGACTCAGGGAAGCTTCCTTGTTAGGGTTTTTTGTTTTTTTACCTTCCCCAGGCTTCTTTGTTTATCAGGGTCTCCATGAAAGCTTTCTTGCCTTCCCCAGCTGGTAATGATCTGTCTCACTCAAAGTCATAGCATTTCCTTTGCATTTGGCTTGTGTGATTGTTATATGCTAATTTTATTCAAGTTATATGTGTGCACATCTTATTACTGCCCCTAGAATGTAACTCCTAAAGAAAAGGACCTTGGGAATTGTTTCCCTGAATCTTCTTAGGTCTCCAGCAAAGTTTATTAGACATAGTGGACCTTAATAAACATTCGCTGAAGTAATTAAATTAAATCAGATACCTTCAATTACTCATAAGACATACTCTGTTCAAAGTTAACATTTCTGTTTCCTATTACGTATTTACCCTTACCTCCCACATCTGAAAAAGACTTATCCTTAACTTACATAACATATATGCATTTTCCTAACCATGTACATGCTAGTTTAATGTTTTGCTGTAGTGTTACAATATCTGTCCTGTCTGGGTTCCTGTCTTAGAATGTAAGGTCTGAGAGTAAGATCATGGGTTAATAGAGTTGGAGCTAACAGCAACTTAAAGGTTTATCTGGTCCAAACATCTCACCTTATAGATGAAGAACCTAAGACTCAAAGAGGGTAAAGTCACTTGTCCAAGGTCATACAGGTTCAGTCCTGTGTTTTATGATTATAATCCTGTGCTCTCTCCACAACTTTGGTGTTTGGATAAAAGAAGATGGAACTGATTCCTCCTTCTCTATGGTTTTGTCAGTGAAGGAGAGAGTCTCTCCTTCATAATGAAGGGACAAAATTCGACTCTTCTTGGGGAGAGATCATAGAATGGCAGGATTTGAGAGTGGGAAGGGACCTTGGAAGGCATGTCACCCAACCCATACCCAAAATGTACTAGTAGATGGTAGTGGTTCTCAGGAAATGATGAGTATAAACCCATGCTTTTATTCTGTTTCCTCCTTTGGCACTAGCCATACTATCTTTTACTGTCTTGTCAGCAAAAGCTAGTCTTTCTTCCTCCTAACTGCTTTGTGGCTGTTGCTACACTATTTGCTTCTCTCTCTTTGCAATAGCTCTTCTCTTGTCTTTGTTAGTTCCTGCATTAGAACATTTAAAATGTATTAATGGCCATCTCAGGGCAGGAGGAAGGGAGGGAGGGAGAAAAACAATTTGGAATTGAAAATATAAAAACATCTGTTAAAATAGTTTTATATGTAATTAGAAAAAATAAAATATTAAAAAGAAATATAATGGGGCCTCCTGACTTCATAAAGATTTTATTCTAAGTATTAAACATCTAGAGTAAAGGTATGATTGGTACTACTTAGAAGAATCAATCAATAAACATTTATTAAACACCTACTATATTACAGGCAGCATGCTTAGCACTGGAAGTACAAAAACAAGAAAAAGACAGGCCTTGTCCTCAAGGAATTTACAATCTAATAGGGGAGACATTATGGAGAAAAGAGGCTGAATAAATACTGAGACTGAAAAACACAAGGAGGATTGATACAGGGAATAGTATAAGCAAAAACAGAGTACTAAGGAATCTGTCCTTAAGGAACAGAAAGGTCAAATGGTGTCCAGAGGAGTCAGGGGGTCTAATCTAGTAAGGAAGGCAATGTGGTCTCATTAAAGTTTTATCAGCTTTGGCTTCCTTCACACCTGGGTATATGCTTTATCTTCTCCAATTATGGCAAGTATAATTAAATTCTCAACATAGAATTAATTTTAATTTCATTTCATTAAAATATAGTGAAGATCATTCATAATGTTAGTATTAGGGGAAAAGGTTAACACCTGCTTTATAGGCTAATTTTGTGATGTCAGGCTTTTAATTGAACCAGTCTGCATATTTAGACTGTAATAATGACTTATTGTGACAATATTGTACTACGTGCCACATAGCATTGAATAAGGAAGAAAAGAATGGGAGATTAAATTAAGTCATAGTGGTTAAAAAGGGCCAAAGAGGATGGGGATCACAAACTATAGGCTAGTGAACTTGACTTCAATTCCTGCCAAAATTTTAGAACACACAATAAAAATTGTACTTTATTTTTTAACACATAAAGGAGGAGAAAATGTAGGACCTATCACTAGAGCCAAAAGGATCAATGAAGAGCCAAAAATGCTAGTATATCTTCCCTTCTTCTTTTTTTTTTTTAAACAGGGCATCTCGACTGATAGTTCAGAGGAATTGTAAACCTGGAAAGTATTCAGAAGAGGATTATTGGAGTGATGAGAAGGCATACATTAAGCCATATGAGGATTTGTTAAAAAACAAAAAAACAAACAACGGGGACTGAATGGTCTGGTGAAGAGGGCATTTTGAGGGGACCCTGGTGGAGAAAGGAGGGGAAGTGAGTTAGGACCACTTTCTTCAAACATCTTTATGATTGTTTTTCTTTGTTCTACAGGTCTGGACACCAAAAATGGATCAGAGCAGTAAAATAGGCTTTCTCAGGTAAAGACTTTGGATTTTAGAAGGTTTCATTTTAAGACTGGATGTTTCTTTGAGTGAATCATGGAAAGGGAATTCTTGCTCAGTTATTGGTTAAAGTACATGAGTAATGCTCAAAGTGTGGTCTAGACTGGGACTCCTAGGGATCTTCATGTCTCTTTCATGGGGTTTGTGATGGCAAAACTATTTTCATAATAATATTAAGACCTTTTATTTTCTAATATAGTAAATAGTTATTACCCCCAAAAAACAAAAGCTGTTGGCAAAGTAGATGGTTAATAATTTTTAAGAGGATAAAGGGCTCTTGAATAAAATTTGAGAGTGGCTGGACTATATCTCTTATGTCACTTCATACTATTAGTTTCCATGAGTTGCCGTGTCTATAATTCCATTTAGAGAAATAAAAATAGCATTAGAAGGGGGAAAAGTCTTCAGAAATATTTTGTGAACATTCTTTAACTCAAGCTATACAGTTTTAGCCAATGCAGCTATGAACGTGGGTGTATCTTTTCATGTTCATGAGAATGAGCATGTATTAAGAGCAAAAGCAGGATATGGAAGATATTAATTAGTTGCTTGAAGATGCCTGTAGATGTAAATGCCAAAATTGGCACCTGAAAAATGAGAAAAATGACTTTATTAGTTCTTTTGATCATAGATGAGAAAAAAATCCTTACCAACATTCTCTGTTTTCTTTTTGCTATTTCCTGCTCATTTTTCTCCTCTATATTTCCTCTATAGCTACACATATTTCTCTGGACAAATCATTAGTACCTCACACAAATACCCCAAAGTCAGACTTCCTCCCATCTCATTCCTTTACTACCTCTAATTCATTCAATTCCCTTCGCAGAAATATTTCAAATGCTGGTTCTGACTATTTTCTCCCTCTTTTTTCCTAGTTAATATTTTTATTCCTGAAAATTTCTGAGAAAAAAATTATCATCCAACTCTAAATCTAATTTTAACTTCATTTCCATGCAAAGATGTATTTCTTCCATAACAAGTATAATATACTCAGCTACTTGAGAATTTGTCATAGTAAAACACAGCCTCTCTACAAATGAATATTATATAAAGATAATATGCAACAGTACAATGTGTCAAAAATATAAATAAGTAAAAATGAAATTCCCCTTTAAAATAAATCACAAAATTTACTCTCATTATAGTCGAAACCAAGCTTTTTTTCATGTGCATTTGGATGACTGCCCTGAGAAATTCTGAAAGAGAAAGGAATGACCAACATTTATTAAGCACCTACTATGTATGGGTATAAAGTTAAAAATGAAATAAGTTCAAACCTTCCAACCCTGAAGAATTTATACTCTGTGAGGGAAGAATATGTACACATATACTCACATATGCAGGTATATATAGACACACAATATGCAGGTGATACATGCATGCAATATAATATGTGTATTTATACAAATATATGAACATATATATTTTCATAACATGTCTTATACAGTACACATATTTTATGCCTATGTGAACATATTCGAGACACGTACAAAGTGGACACAATGTAATCCTGTATCAGAAGGCACCAACTGGAGGGCCCAATAAAGATTTCTAGAAGAAGGTAATACGGTAATTCTTAAACTCAGTCTTGGTTAATCCTCCTCCTCCTAGAGGTGGAGTTAAGGAAGGATTCCTTACAGAGCTTTGAACTCAAGTGCTATTTAATTAAATAGATATTGACAGTAGTGCTATTTGAAAACCCCACAGACTAATAATGTTTCTAGCATAATGATTTGAAAATTTAAGAGGATTATGGACTAGCAAATGACAGAAGATACCATTTCTATAAAAAAAAGTCTATCTTAAGATAATTTTTTGAAAATTGCCTGCATAGAAATAGTCAATAAAATAATATAGTTCATTCAATTACTGTATACACAAAGGGCTTGACACAGGCCACACTTTGAGTCAACAAAAGACACATTCAACATTCTAGATTGTGGGTTCCCCTGAGAGTGAGTGAACAATTTGGTAAATAAAGTGATAAAGCATTTATATTAATGTTGCTAGCAGCTGCTGTGGAGGTGAAAGACCAACAACAAGAGCACACAGGAGGCTGCTAGCACAGGTTCTTTGATCTGCTTTTCTAAGGAAAGCAACTTTAAGGAGTTAATAATCTTACTTTAATTGAACATACATATACCATTCACTTAGGTCAGGGGGAAAAGCCAGCACCCTGACCTTCAGAGCAAATACAAACAGAAATTACAAACAGATCAACAGACAGGCTTTTATCTGTCTGACCAAATCACAATACATACATAGTTACAACAAAGAAGCACCAACATTTGGGTTTTCAAAGCCGGGGTGGGGGCTGTGATTCAACAGCTACCCATTACTAACACTCTTTTAATGAGTGTGCCCCCAAAACAAAACACCAATCTCAGATCTTATATACACCAACTCTGGGCCCTGGGGCACTTGATTACCTCAGTGCTGAGAAGCACTCAAACAAAAAACCACAAAATGTCCCATTTTGCTTGCCATTACATTTGAAAGGCAAGACTCATCAAAGGTACCTGATTACCTCTGTGCTAAGAAGCACTCCAAAACAAAAGACAAAAGGATCCCACTTTACCTGCCCCATTCAAACAAAGGCAAGACTCATTAAAGGCACTTGATGGCTTTAGCATTCCAAAAGAGAAGAACAGCAAAATTGTCCTACCTTAATTACAATAACAGCATTTATTACTACTTACTATGTATAAAAATACTGTGCTAAGGTCTACGGATACAAATAGAAAAATAGGGCAGTTGCTGCTCTCAAGAAGAACACGCTAGAAACAACACATATGGAAGATTTCAGTTGCAAATCAGATGGAAACATTACACATCCCTTTCAGTGCAGCAGCAAAACAAATGGTAATGCCTCTTCTTTGCTGACATTGCCATGATAAAATTGTATCAATCTCTGATATTGAACTCTTTGGCAGTGTTAAGGATTTTGGTGGCAAGAACTTTCCTTTTTGGGGTCTTCAGTGGTTTTGACTGTAGCACCTTTAGGAACATTTGCCAGGCTGCATCTCTCCAGGTTCTACTTCCCAGGATGATGACTGTATCCATCAAGATCTGAAGAGGGATGGTGGTCAAGGTAATATTTGTGGATTCACATGCCTGGCGCATGGTGCTTCCTGTGACTCATTCAGGGTGCCTTCTTACTTAGTTAAGCTGACTTGCCTGTCCTGTGAATGGCAGTTGGTTGGGAAAACTAGCCTCTTCTTCATAGGAATTGTTTCATTGTATCACTGTTTTGAGAACTGGGATGGGTGCAAGACTAGTTGTGTAGTGTGTTTGGGGTGGAGGGGGGCACAATCAAAGTGAGGGGACTGCAAGAAACTGTAGAAACAATGGCCTTTACAAAGAACATTTGCTGCTCAAACTGCTTCCACTTGTGACTCATTTAAAATAGATCTGGGCTTCCAATGTTCATGATTAATTTGGGGAATTTCGTCCTTCTTTGGAGTGAATTTTTGTCTTGTTTTGTTTTGGCTACAAAATAATTATCTATTATGAACTGAAATCTTACAACAGATTACTTTCTCCTAAAACCTATCCTCACTAAGGAAAATTCAGCTAAAAAGTCCAGGATGCATAATTCTAATAAGATTGCAAATATACAAAAGATACTATAGTAATATTTCATTCTCCCCAGATGTTTCCTTCAAAATCAACTTGTGTCTATTTTCTAAGTATGTGTGTTTGTCCACTCTACTGCTAGATAGTAAACCTCTTGATACACTGCCTTTGGCTTTGTTTTCCCCGTGGTGTTCCTGGACCATAGTCGGTGCTTAGTGTTTGTTGAATGATTCAATGAATGAATGATTAATTAATTAAAGATGGCGGAGTAAAACATTGTGTATAACCCACCATCATCTCAGAACAAATTAAAATTCATCTAAAAATTAAAAATAACAAATGAAAAGGTAAAAGGAAAGAAATTCAAAATAAGTAACTATAGGTTGTGAATGTGGATGCTGTAGGGGGCTGAGGGGATATGAACATCAGTGAATTTATAGAAATGAAAAAGCAAAATTCCTAATCAGATGAAGAAATGCTATGTGATTAAAAAAACATCAGAATGTACCAGAAGATTAGAATACTTCTGAAATAACTACATATAGAACCTAGAAAAGAGAATGGACTAGCCACAATAACCTCAAAAGCAGTTGAAAGAAATTCTTCAAATAATTAGAAGAGATAAAGAGTAAAATTAGAGCTCTTAAAAATTGAATACTTTATTCACTTTTGTTTTATTAATTAAAATTTTATTGTTATGCTTAATGGTCTGCTTTTCTGTATTTATTTATTATTGCTTTATGCCTTAACACATAGTTAATTATGGTAATGCTTTTTGATGCTGAAAATAGCTATATTCTTTAACATACACATTTAATAATCACAAGAGTCTATCATATTTATTTTTCTAATATTTTCTTCGTATCATTTTCTCCTCTTTATGCAGTACTTAAGTTTTAAAAGGCTTGGAATAACTGACAATTATTTTATTGACATATTAGATATTGTAATTCGGTTAGGTTTTCATTTAAGTACTCTAACTACTATACAATGCTATATTTAATATTTTAAACTTTTATATTTTTATCTGTGATGCCTTTAAACATAATGTAGTTTCATTGCATGTCTGACTTGATCATATCTATTTTGGTTGACCTGACAACAGTAGAGAGGTCAGCTGTCTTCCCTAGGCATGTGTCTAAGAAGTAACAAAGGAGCTCTCAAAAGTTGCCAAACCACACAGTGGGCATTTAGTAAATGCTTGTTGATTGATTGATGGACTGACTACCCACTTCTGGTGTTGCATGTTACGCAGATGTTACTGACAGAAGGAATCTAGAAGGCATTGCCAAAGATTACAAAGACTTGGGCAAGAATTTGATGACCATAACTGGAGAGGCAGTGTTCTGGAACTGCTGCCAATTGAAGGCAAGGGATGAAGAAGAGAAAAACAGATTAAGAGCAGTGAACTAGATAAAAAGATAGTCTTAGAATGAGATTTACTTTCTGAACCATAACTTAAAATAAAGGAACTACAGTCTCCTGACCAAGCATGAAATGCACCTAAAAAGAGCTGGTAAGAATGTAGTTTGTGCTTTGCAAATGGAATCAAGATGAGAGGTCTGGAATCAATGGCCTCTAAAGTCCCTTCCAGGGCAAAATCTGGGATCCTAAGAAACTTTCAAAATGAAAAAGAAGTGGCAAGAAGAAAACTGCATAAGAACTGTATACAAAAATGAAGATAGCCACCACAGAAAGTTACTACAATATAATAACAACAAAAATAATACAAGGTTCTGTGTCTTTTCCCTGCTAGACTTTCATTCTCTGATAAACTTGTAGAGATATCTCAGAAATTTGAAGTAGTTCATAAAATACAGCTTGTAAATTACTATAACATTTTTATGAAATGAAAATAAAATGTTATTCATATTCATTTAATAAATAAATATGTATGCAATGCCTATTATGTGTTAAATACCATGTTAAATACTGTTTAGAAATAGATGAAACACAGTCCTGCCCTTATAGATCTTATAGTTTCTGATATACAGACTAAGAACTTACACAACTACAAAGTGTAAGATTCCTAAAGATTAATTTATTTCAAATAAAAATTTCTACAAAGGACAACAGGAAAAATAACTAGCCTTCATAAGGCACTTTTTGTTGTGCAAAGCACTTTACATTTGCTATCATATTTGTTCCCCACAACATTCTAATGAGATTGGTGTTGTTATCACCATATTTTACATAAAGAAATTGAAACAATGGCTGAAGCACTTCCCCACTACCTGATAGCTATAATCTGAGGCAGGATTCAAATTAGGATCTTCTTGGTTCCAAGTATAACATTCTATCCACTATCCCACTTATGTGACTCAGCTTTTCAGAAATTCTGAAGTTCATCATTGGCAGAACACAAGAAAAAAACCAATTGTAAAGTCCATGTGCTCAAATAGTTGCATGCAAATGTGCAAGTATGTCCGGCGATAAAAATTAATTGCACGTACTAATGCAAGTACTAGTTCAAATCTTGTCTCAGACATTTATTAGGGTATGATTCTGGCTAAGTCATTGAACTCTGTTTGCCTTAGTTTCTCGTCTGTAAAATGAGCTGCAGAATGAAGTAGCAAACCACTCTAGTATCTTTGCCAAGAAAACCACAAATAGGGTCACAAAGAGGGTGACACCACTGAAACAACTGAACAACAAAAATACAAGGGACATTTTACTCAGGGTCATCATGGAGATTTGGTGGCATGCAGCGTCAGTGGAATATGAGTCTGTAGGGGTATATTTTATTCAAAAGAATCAGGGTAAGCTGCAGGGGTGAAGGTAGAGTAGCATTGTACAGTAACAAATTCATGTAAAAATCCAGGAAGCAGAGGTGGGAAGCCTGGTAGTGAAAAGATGGGTGAAAATCAAAGAAGGAAGAAACAAAGAAACACAGAACCTCAGGAACAACATACACAGTGACAATACACATATAAATTAACATAGAGAAGCAACAGCACTCTGAACAGATATGATCAATGTGATACCTGATACTCTCAAAGTAAAAGGACTTTCCTCTCTGGTGAGAGAGTTGTTAGAATATTTGTTAGATAATTTCTTGGCTTGAAACAAAATTTATAAATACATTTTTTCATGTAAAAATTTGTAGTAAAATTAATTAGATGCATATTTGTAGAAATTTTTATTTGAAACAAATTAATCTTTAGGAATCTTATGCTTTGTAGTTGTATAAGTTCTTAGTCTTTCTGTATGGGAAACTATAAGATTTACAAGGACAGGACTGTGTTTCATCTATTTCTAAACAGTATTTAACACATAATAGAAATTGCATTCATATTTATTCATTAAATGAATATCAATAACATTTTATTTTCATTTCACAAAAATATTATAGAAATTTCCAAGCTGTAATTTGTGGACTACTTCAAATTTTTGAGACATCTCCACAAGTTTATCAGAGAATGAAAGTCTAGCAGGGAAAAGACAATCATAATTATTGATGGTTGGTTCCACCATAATTTTTCAATAGTGCTAGACATTTCTTACCATTAAAAAATGATCAAGAACAGAAATGTTATGCATCTTTAAAAAGTGAATTCAAGCAAAGACATGCACAGGAATAAAATATGTAATTAATTTTCAATTTGGAGGATGATATTTTTGATAGCTTTCTGGTTATATTTTCATTGCATTTATCCCCAGCTAGACCAAACCACTTCCTCCATGTGGCATTACAGTTCAAATCTTTGTGATGACTACTCATTTCATTTTGGCAAGCTTAAACTTCCCTAGAAGGCAGTCACGAGGAAGTCATTTTGCTTTTTATATATTTTATTTGTTTTAAGGGGTAGTAGAGAAGAGACTTGAGGGAGAATCTAAGATGTGAGTGAGCAAGATTCTCCTTCCTCTGTATAGGGGAAAGAGATTCAAAAGTAATTTGTGGGTCATGGAACTCAATATCTCACATTTCTTTCACACAAAGCTCATGATATAAAGTTGTAACAAATATTCCCATTGAGCAAAAAGCAGAGCCAAGAAAAGAGAATTAAAATATTAAGTTGTCCCACTCCCTACTGGCCCTCCTTATGCAGTCAGGATAAGGGGAACTTACTGACAATGTCAGAAGGCTTATATGTTAAGCAGAATTTCTGTGGGCAGATTGGGAAGCAACAGGAACTGTAGAGGAGTAGTTCATCAGGCAAGTAGGTTTGATGAGGACATACAACCAGAAACAGCTTAGGCAAAGGAAGGGATGGTACTGCAATAGGTTATCCTGAGGTATAAAATGACCCCAAAGTTTTGACCATGGGGCATTAGGGATATTATATAGGTGCTAAAATAACATGCAAGTGTTTCATCTTTCCCTCATTGTTACTCAAGGCAGTTAGACTTGGTCAGGATTTGATACCAAATCAATCCTTCCAAGGTAGGAATGGAGGAGGTACTAACGGCTGATAATAAAAAGATGAAAAGTTCAGGTCCCAATATATTAATTAGGCAACACTAAGGTGATGGAAAAGTCTCCTGAGATTTAAGGGGCTAGGTTTTTGAGATTCCCAGGCAAGGCATTTCAAAGTAGGTAGACCAAAGGTAAGTAACAAGTTTTGAGCTACAACCAAATAACCAGATTTTTGAGAGGCCAAAAATATTTCACATGGTACAAAAAATCAATAATAGTCAAGATATCCAATTGTTATAATAGTGCGACTGTTAACTACTTAGATGAATGATATGGATATTCTGTCCCCATTTTCTTACCCAATGTGATTTTTGTTCAGATCTTCCTATAAATCCTTCACTGTATATCCGTTCCAGGTATTTGTGGCCTTCTCATTTTTTGGCAATTTTAATAAGTACTAATGTAATATTAGAGCTTTCCATTGCATTCTCACTACATGTCCATCCAGCATTTGTTTCTGGTTATACATGTGTACTATGTGTGTGTGTGTATGTATATATATACATGTATACACATACATACATATATACATATATACACACATATATACACACATATATATACGTATATAAACACATACATATGTATATGTGTATATATACACATGTGTGTATACATATACATATACGTGTGTATGCATATGTATATATATATATGTGTATGTACTTGTTGATGTCTTTTATTTCACATCGTATCTAAAAGTCCTTATTAGCAATATGCTGCATCCTACTTAGATATACCAGGTGTCTTTCCTTTGTGCTTTGTGTTATCTGTGATTCTAATTCATGTACTATGATGGTCCATAAATAATAATAATAATAACATCAACAATACTATCTAACACTTATATATCACTTATTATGTGCCAGATACAATGCCAAACATTTTAAAATTATTTTCTTGTTTCATTCTAACAGCAACTCTGGGATATAGGCACTATTATTATCCCCATTTTATAGATAAGGAAATGGAGGCAGAGAGTGGCTAAGTGACTTACTGAGGGTTACACAGTTAAGTAAGGGTCTGAGGTAAAATTTGAACTCAGGTCTTCCAGACTCCAGGTGCAGCACTGTATATACTGCACCTTCTACCTTCCTTTTGATGACCATGTTATTGTTGGGAAAAAACTTGTACACAAACTAGGCTCTTAGAGATTAGCAGTTTCTGACATATAGTAAGCCCTCAAGAAATGAATTTTCATTCATTCATTTTGCATAAATGAGCCCCTTAAACTCTGGAAAGCACTCCATAATTTCCCAAATATGAAATTGTCTATTTTCTTCCTCTGATTCATCTATAAATGTTACCAGACTATAAAATGAAAATGGCAGAATATGTTCTGGGCTTGGTTTGCAACTATCTTGTTCACTTATTGCATATCATGCTGGAAGTAATGTTTTTTTTTCATGAGAGCATTAAAATTAAGATGTCAATCAATTCCTTGTAAATGATTTTTGGATTGACACAATCATCTTTCATGATGTCGTGTTAGTGACTTTGCTTTCATCGCTATTGAAGTTATTTTTCATCAGCTACTGCTATCTTAGGAAGTACCTTAGAATTCCCTAGACCTAGAGTTAATTTGGTGTAGCATAATGGACCATTGGATACATTACATTTTTTCACAGGAATGGCAAAAAAATTGGAGAGAAGTAATGATCCTGGACAATAACACTCTTTGTGGAAATTCATAATAAAGTACCCTCTTGCAAAATTCATAATAAAATATCTATCCTTTCGTTTACACTTACAGAAATGTTATGCTGTTCATATATAAGAGATGGATGAGAAGCACCTAGATATTACTCAAACATAGTGTAGGGAAATTATGCTCTGCTGTTTTATCACTTTCAGATATATATATATATATATATATATATATATATATATATATATATATATATATATACATACTGCTATGTTTTATCACATTCAGATATGCCAAATACATTCCTAAGAACAAAAGGTGTTCTTCAAAGGTAAAATGGACTTATTTGGGAATATCCGAGGTACTTATCACTAGCGGTCTTTAAAGTCACTGAGCACAATGCTTGGCACATTGGAAGAGCCGGAGAAAATTTTAATGACTGCATGACCATTGGGTTAAGTCTTGTCAATTACATTTTTCAGCTATTGATGAAGGATCTCTGAAGTAATTTCTGAGGTGTTAAAATATATATTTTTTAAAAATGTACACAAAACTAAAAACAAATCTGGCCCATTCCTGCAGTAGGTTGGAAAATTGCTGGCCTAAAAGGGGCAATTCAGTAAAGTATTGTTAGAGTGTAAACAGAGTGGATGCATAGTTTCCCCACCCATTAGTTGGATTTATGCCTGAATTAGCAAATCTTTGTGAACAGAAACCAGCAAATAGTACCATGTATTTTCTTTCTAAATGGTTGTCTGACCCCTGCTTTTGCTGCAGTACTGCCACATGCAGGCTTCTGACAGTCTCGCACCCTGGTCTCACAGACTTCTGCCAACATCGTAAGTTTTAGGGGATCAGAAAATTGTTTCACCCTGACCTTTTGTTGGCTCTACTCTTTCAAAATTTGATTCCAGGCATTATTTTAAAATTGTTTAAAGAGGAATATTGGCAGAGTCCAGGTGGATGGCATCTCCTAATCCTCCATTTTGACTCTGCCCCCTTAGTTATAATCAGGCATTTCCTAATTTCAATAACTTGGCATCTTGTCCATCATAGGTTCACTAGTAATTGAATTATACATTTTCAAAAATTGTCTATTCTCGAGAGCTGAATTCCTTCAGAATTACAAGTGTTGTCTGGCCTTCTTTCATAGAATTTGATGGGGCAACTTATCTTGAAATCGATTCTTTTCTCTTGCGTCCTATCTCCCTAAATTCTAAATGGAAAGAAAAAAATAGTCATTCTGAATCACAATAATTTCTCCTCTCCTTCTCTAATTTCTTGTCCAAATTCTGAAAGAAAAAGAAACATCAGGGAAATATGAAAATGAAGGAAATTTTATTTTATATTTTGTATAAATAGCTAGGAAAAGAGTGTCACTTGGGCCAGCTCTTCCACATTCATAGCTGAAAATTAAATAGAAAGTACCAGCTTTGCTAATGAGCAATAATACCTAAAGATGTACAAGCTGATCACCAACGTTTCAGAGATAGCTACTATTCTCATTATATTTGTTATTGTTGTGGCCTTCACTCTTGGCAATATCAGTGCTGGGGACTGAAATATACTGAGTATGCACCCTACAGCATCAAAGGATGTTTTCACATTGTCATAATCATCATTATACATAATACTCACAAAACAATAGATACTTTTTATAGTATTTCCCCTTTAGACTTTATAGTTCCAGAAATGTACTTATGAGAGCTTCTTTAGAATCTCAAAGTCTTGTCGATTTAATCTTCATTCTACTGTGGATAATATGAAAATAAGGAAAAGAAATGATTTAAAGTTCTTTTCTCTTCCCAATATATTTTAAGAAGATGCATTAGGAAGGCCATAAACACAACATAGATGATAATTATCAATATGCCTATCTGGTTCTGTATCATAAAATATAAGAAACTCTCCATGTAGAAGGTAGAAGAAGTAAACCGTTTATTTAGATACCAAAGAACCAGATCCCAAAACCAATGAGCCCAATCCATCATAGCAGCAAAGAATTCAATACACAGTATCACAGCAGAGAACCACTCCATCTCGTAACTTCTGTTCCCCTGCTGGGACTTTGTCACCAACACACTCACAGCACAGATAACACATCTGCTCTTTCCCTCAGCTGTAACTGCTTTCTCTCTGCATTTCCTGTGACACAATTTCCTTTATGTCTCAGCAAGCTCTTCCCACCACATGTGACTTAGACTTCCTGTGACATAAGCAGGTCACATGGCCTATTAATGAGTGGGGAAGATCTTCAAATCTAAATTGCTATCACATTCATCCCCAAGATCTTTCTTATCCATTACATAGGTCAATGGGGCAATCAATGGGAGTTTTGGGATAACTGGTATTAACAAACTTTATAACAATAAAACAGGATTAACACAAAATAAGCATATGAAACAATATCATCATTCACCCCTCAAATGAATAGTGCTCAAAATCTTGGGGTAAGGGGTGAAGGTCTTGTCCTCCATAGCTTCTCCCTGCTGAAATTGGACATAGAGCTGTCCCTGCCCCAAGAGGTGAAGAGTCTTATTCTAGAGGTCAGTTCTTTAGCAAGCTGGCATCTGGAACTTGGTCAACGCCAGGTCCAGGGATGGCATATCACAGTAGCGGACAGGTCCAGAGGTGAAATCCTAACACATCAGAGGGTGACATCTGGCTTAAGTGATCAGGTATCTGCAGGTGCATGGTACTAAACCTGCAGGAAACAAATCTCATGAAAAATTTTAACAGACTAAATCCATTATAATTTAGCTCTTGAACTTCTACCTTTCTAGTTTTCTTACCCCTTACATTACCCCATGTACTCTTCAATCCAGTGACAATAGTATCCTTGCTGTTTCACAAACAAGTCACTCCATCCCTTGACTTTGGACATTTCTCTGGCTGTTCCCTGTTACTGGAATGTTCTCTATTCTCATCTCTGCCTCCTAGATAATCTGGCTTCCCTTAGGTTCCAGCTGAAATCCCATCTTCTTTAATTTCTTTACCTTCCCTTTCTCTTAATTCTACTGCTTTGTCTCCTTAAATTGTTTCCTATTTATCCTGTATATAGCTTGTTTATACATAGTTGTCTGTTGTCTTTCCCCATGAAGTCAGGGACTGTCTTTTGCCTTCTTTTGTATCCCCAGTACTTAGAATAGTGTGTGGCATATAATAGGCACTTAATAAACATCTATTGGCTGACTGTCTGATTTGTGTGCATGTCACCTCACCCGTTAGAATGTAAGTTACTTGAAGGCAAGGGCAGCTTTTTTTTATTTTTCTTTGTGTCTTCAATACCTAACACATACCTAGGGAATAATGTATGTTTAAAAATTGCTTCTTGATTAATCAATTAATAGGATAGATCTAAGCAGTCATCCCCCACAGCAAAATCTATTTAGGCCTTCTTATCCAGTGTAGTAGCTCTTGTCCATATCTTCCCATAGTTCTACTTAGAGACTTTCCTTTAGAGAAATTGAAATTGTGTTGAGTGCATCAGAACTGAACCATAAATCAATTTTGTTCACTCTTGCCATGTGATTAGGATCTCACAATATTCTTCAAGTTACTTTCCCAGAATAATTCCTTATTGATAATATGTCAGGATCTACTTGTATCACCTATGTAGTTCTTCATTGTCTTTTAGTTAATTTGCAATTTTAATTCTTCAAAGATTCTTAATGTTTGTGATGCCATGACTCACAGACATATTGAATCACTTGAAGAATATCTTTGTTTAAAAAAAATGTAAACATTGGGATTTTGTTTCAGTAAGAACCTTGGGACAACCAAAATTTCTTTACTTTTTTTGAAGACCCACTCTCCTCCTCCCACCCTCATTCATTGTGTGGCTCAGTTATTTTTTGCCCATCCAACCTATCTGTCAACGATATTTGTACTGATGAATGTGTTCTACAGATCTGCATATGCACAATAAACATTTTGTTAATTCGTTTTTGTGTATATGTGTGTGTGTGTAGGTAGGAAGGATGAACACTATTGAATGACTATAAATCTCCTTTGGGAGACTCTACAATGTTCCAGAGGCTTGAGGCAATTAGTACAAAGCCATTCACAAACAGGAACATCTGGAGGACATTGTCCTCTCTGATATTGCTGTAATTTTTAGAGAGTCTTTGAAAAAACTTATGTCTATGGCATATTTCAAGAAATATTATATGATTCTAACATCTGGACACAAGAGACTTTGAGAAGTTCATTTCAAGTGACATTTCACTATACTCAATAAAATGCAATTTTTTATTCAATAAACAATAGCATAGTAGGATCTCGTATTTGCCATATTTAGAGAAGCAACAGTTAAAATAATACTTTCGGACCATCTAAAAAGTTTTTATTCTTAGAACCCTCTATCCTTTTTCACTCTGCTATAAGTCATTACAGAAGTGGAATGGGGCTTCATAGACTGAAGAGTCATCCATATTTTTCTTTTTTTCATGGGAGTGGCATGGGCAAAGACTACATCACCAAGTCTCTAGCCTGTTGGAAATATGTCTTTCCATATGTTGTTGGGTTGATGCTCAAAAGGTAGATGCGACTTTGTTCAGCCTATGACAATGTATTAATTCAAATGGAAATGATTTATATTAGTGGATTGGTTGGGGGAGAGTAAGGTGAAAAGTGTAATTTTGAAGCATGTATAAGTGTCTCAGCAAGTTAGATTTAAGTTTGGTGTTAGTTTGGGGCCTTTTGTGGATCACAATATTACTTGATACCTGAGAAGTAAGAGAGCAATAAGAAGTAGAAAAGGGGAACAGAAAAAAAGGTAGTGCATCAGTGAAGACAAACTACCTACTTAAAAATTGTACTTGGTTACACATTCTTGGGTCTGACTTGGGCCAGTTTCTTGGTAGTTTATAATATGTGCTGAAATAAAACAACACATTTGTGGGTCATTTGTTCATTCATTCAGTCAATAAATATTTATTAAGTAGCTTCTACGCACTGTGATAGGCTCTGAGGAGAAAAATTAGAAAGTGCTGGCTTTGAAGCAGATCATAATTCAATGGAGGAAGATGAAACAGAAAGGGAAGCTGTAAAGGGGAGGAGGAGGTATTCAACATGTGACAAGTATCAGAGAAATCTAAATAAGTTTAGGCTTCCTCCTTAAATGGAGGTTCAGGGAAGAACCCTTAGCTCCACATTCCAATCAGAGGAGACTCAGCGGACAGAGAGTACTGATGAAGTATGAGTTCCAGGACTTATATGATCTTACATGATGAAGAGATTTCTAGGTGGAGCATGATGGAGAAATCATTAACAATAGGATATTTGCCTAGCTATAACAGGACAAGATTATTAACAAGGGTCTACACTGAGGACATCCTGTGCTTATTCATCTGAGCAAAACTTCCCAGTCTGCTTTGCCCATTGTGGTCTATGAGCCACACAGTAGAGCATGTCTGCAGCTCCTCCTAGAAGTTTATTTGTATTTAGGAGGCCAAGAAATGATACTGATAGCCATAAGATGTTTGATGTCACCTCTTTTTACTCCTCCCATGATCAAGTTTTGAGGATATTTTCAATACTCATAAAGTAAAAAACTAGCCTAAGTTACCTGTGCATGTGGAAGTTAAGATGTTGCTCCCTTTATAGCACAGCAACAAAATATAACTAGCCAATGACTCTGAGTGATCCATCAGATAATTCCCTAAAACATGTCTATTTCAAGTAACTGTCTTCCTAGAGATATTCCCTGATGCTGAATCCATATCCCTAGCCCAAGATTCTTCACATGTGATGTTCTAGATAGCAAAAGCAGGAATCCTTTCTAGTAACTGCCATATATATGTCTTTACCAACTACAATAACAACAGAGACACTATATAACAAACTCTGACCAATACAAAAATTAAAGGAGATCATTGTCCTCAAGGGGTTTTTCAGTTAGAAGTGTTCATTACCAGGGTAGAGAAGACATTCCATAAATAACTATCATGCAAAACACTAAGTGCAATATAAAGAAACTTGGACTAGATGTCTTCTAAAGTCCCTTTCAGTTCTTTCTCTACAAACCTATTATTTTGGCCAGGAAGATATCACATTGTAATTTTCATCAAACTTAGGTGTCTTTATCATTTCTCTTCCAATAGAATGCAAGCTCTTTGGGGCCATGGACTCTTTTATACTCTCTCTCCATCTATCTATCTATAGATTTATCTATCTATTCAGCACAGTGACATGCACTCAATAGCTGCTTACTAAAATATTTACTGACTCAATCAATCAAATAACCAACCAGGGAAATAGTAGGGCCAGATATATACCAAAGTATGTCACAAAAATCCCAGAAGAATGTAAACTCACCAAGACAAGGAAATGTATATTTTTTTGTTGGTTTCCCCAATCTTAGCCCAATGCTTGGTACATAGTAAATGCTTAAACATGCCTGTTGATTAGCAGATTTGAGGAGGATGAAATTCCTTTAGCTAGAATGAACACAGTAAGCTTCATCAAGGTAGGGTTACCATGAAGGTTGGACCTTGGGGGAAGGGAAAATAAATGCAGAAAAGCAAACTTTGTCAACTTCCTGAAGATTACGGCTGTATTTTTCTTCATATAATTTATTTTATTAACATCACTAAGATTCTGAGAAAAGTATTTTTTAGCTTTCATTATATAACCAAGCAGAAAATGTGCTCTTCCATAAAATGTCATTTTCTAACCAACCCACACATTCATAATTTAAACTGATTTCCAGGCCATGCTTGGTTTAAAAATTAATGGAGAAGAAATGATTCTCAAAAGGAAATCTTCTATGAGCTGTAAATATAACTAACACTGGGATGAAAGACTGTGACTTTAATAGCATCACCTTTAAAAGCATCTTATAAATTTGAAAATTATTTTTAAATTGCTGGAAGCATGCATGACTCTAAACTGACTCCCTATTGCTTTTATTCCTTTGGATACATCAAACTAACACATAAAAGATTATTAATTTAGAAATGTTTTTGCATTATCTGTCATTAAAAAGTGATTAAACATGCTTTGGGGAGAAATATATTAAGCATAAGGGGAGAAATTGAACTTGGGGAATGGAAATAATTTACTTGTTTGGCGATAACCATATTGAACTGAAAAAGTAATACCCTTTGATACAAGGTTAGATGTCCTCATTGTCATTAGGGTCATAGTAAAATGAATTGAATGAATGAAAGAGTTTATTTCTCAGAAATGCAAAAGAAAAAGACTTAAAAAAACAAGCTTTAGTTATCTATCTCAAATCAAAAGATAGAATAAAAAAGGGGGGGAGGAGGGTGATGGCACATGCCATGAACCTCAATGTCTTTGGTGAGATCACTCCTGGAATTCCAGGTTTCTCCTATTCATCTTGTAGCATGAAAATAACTTAGTCAAATTCATTGGAAATTATATCCAAATCACTGATAGGGGTCAGTATTTGAAAAATGGCTCACAATCTCCCATATCTACTTAAGGGGTTAGGTATGAATTTTGTTGTGATCTTAGCCTGGAAATTATTTGATAAAATAATTAAAATATAAACTTTGAAGAAGGGTAGGCCCCACATGAGTAGTGAGGCTTACATGTGGCAAGGGTGCCTGTCACTGTGTATGAGTCGAAGGGAGGGAGAGTTGACATCTCTAGTCCTCTTCTTTCCCAAGTCTTCTCCAAGGGAGATTTTAATTCCTGCTAATAGGGGAAGCAGGAAGATAGGGCCTCAGAGGGAAGGGTTCTGGCCTATAATTATATGAATATGCTCCCTTAAATATTGTTCATCTAGACTTTATGATTAGTTCTACCTAACATCTTATAGCAATGTCATTTTGGAGGGAAAGTAGAGACCCAAGCTCTATATACAAGGCTTGATCCCTGTCCTATTTAATAACAGTTTGACAATGAACACAAATAGCGAATAGCAAAGGAACTCATTTATCCAAATCACAGCAAAACAGAAATCAAAGAAGGCATAAATAGGGGGGAATACACCAAAAAATATACAGTGAAGGAGCAAGACAACTCAGCTTAACGAAGGAAGAGAATCATAGGTGTCACTGAAAGAGTAACTCTCTAATGTCTCTAGAAGAGCAAGCTGGAAATGGGGATATGATGGAGACTTCCCATTCTTCTCATGTCTCCCCAGATTCTTATCTTGTAGCAACCTGAAGTGGGATTGACTTCTTCTGTTAGTTCTCTTGAATCTGGAAGCTGACTCCACACTTAAATAAGATTCTCACTTGGTAAGTTCCCTAAGGGAACTGTCAAAGGAGACTGGCTGAAAGCTGAAGCTCTTGACTTTTGCCAACTCAACCAGTGCCTTCATGCAGGAGACAGCATTTATTTCTATTAATAAGGAGAGAGTTCTCTACCAATGGGCTTCGGGACAGGGGTTACATATATTTTGGTTATGTGTATATAAAAAAATAAAACTAGCTTTTGCTATCAGAATTCAACCACTTTTGTGATAGTGACACTGATCATACAAACTAGGAGCTGTTTGGGGAGAGCTCTATTTGTGCTGCAACATCAAACAAGTGAGAGCTCCCTACATCAAATGGCATGATGACAATGGGGAGAAGGAACAAAATTAGGGCCCTTATTTTAGAAATATAGAATTCATTGGAATTTCAAAAAAGTGATGGGGTTTCCTGAGAAGTAAGAAGACCATCACCTGAGTAACCTAGGATAATATTGATAGCTGTTATTTATTTAAACTTTAAATTTTGCCAAGTAGGCACCGCATATTATGTTATTAGAATCTCATAACAATCTTACAAAGTAGGTTACTGGTATTTTACTGGTATTTAAAAAAAATCAATGTTTACAGAGGTTAAGTGACTTGCCAAGGGTCACGAAACTAGTAGGTGTCAGAGGTGGAGTTTGTGCACAGTTCTTTCTTCCTCCAAATCTAGGCATAATATACTACTGTTCTTAATGAAATTTAATAAGAGAGTGAATTGAGACAATTCTCTGAGCAAGATATTATTTATTAACAGGCGCATGCTACTTGATGATAAAGAATGAGTGTCCCAATGGAAGTTCTGAGAGACAAAGTTCTGAGCACTATCCATCAATATATTAATTAGGCTAGCAGTAACCAATAAATTGGGTAACTGCCCACTTGATAACCAAAGACCTGGAGTGAGGTCTGACAAGGCCTATTAAACCTAGGTGTGTCTTCCTTCTGATTGATCTGAGAGTACATCATTTGGACCTTCCCTGCCAACTGCAAAACAATCCTGATTAGTAGGTGGGTTGACCTTTAGGTGGGGATGATCTCATTCCTCTCTGATATTTAAGAAATGCTAGTTTCTTTGTGAGACCCAGACACCTCTAGCAATCTTAGCTAGAAAAACAAAAACCATCTCAATCAAGTTCCCACTGTTTTGGTCTTCCCATTGAATGGGATGGATAATTGTGAAGACTTCACAGGGTATGTCTAATGGAGAGGTTTTGGGATTGGCCTTGTAATTTTGGGAAGGCATGCCCTTTCCCTTCTCTCTCTCAGATGTTAGAAGATAATGAACTTCCTGTGAGCTATTTGTTCTCTGCTCCAGGAAGGGTCTCTCCTTCCCCCACCCCGTTTCTTCTCCTAGACTTTCAGCCACCACCCTGGCAGTTGAGTTCTGATAGGGAAAAACCTGAATGGACAGGATCAACCTTGGTCCTCTGTGTAGTTTTCGCGCCTAGACTGTAAGCCCACCTCCCAGCCAATGGTGAGAAGGGATAGAGGTGGGTGGGAATCTTTTCATTAAGACTATAAATTAAGGCAGGTTCCCTTTTACCTCGCCTCCTCCATTATGGAGGTGTGCCCAAATCTTGCAAGGTTTGTAGAATAAATTTACTTTGTTTCTCTTAAAGATGTCTCTCCTATTATTTAAAAATTCTGTCCTATACACCATGTAGACCAAGTCACCCCTAACTTTGATTAGAAAGAAAGGACAGGAATGAAACCTGTCCCCTGGGGAGGGCCTAGCTCAAGCTGGTTCTCTGTCTACAAGGTAAACAGAAGTGAGAGTCCCTCTGGGTAGGTGCCCAGCCCAAGCTGATTAACAACAGATGCCTTAGGGGCTGGGAGTAATCACATTATTCATTCATGCCCTTCAGAGACTGCCTGACCACCAGTTTTTAAGTGAAGGAATTAAAGCTATCTATTGGTATTTTTAAAAAAATTCTAAATCACTATTGATTAGAGAAATGCAAATAAAACCAGCTCTGAGGTACCACATTATACCTATCAGATTGACTAACATGACAAAACAGGAAAATGCTGAATGTTAGGGAAGATGTGGGAAAATTGGAACACTAATGCATTGTTGGTGAAGTTGTGAACTGATCCAACCATACTGGAGAGCAATTTGGAACTATGCCCAAAGGGCAAATGAACTGCACATACCCCTTGAGCCAGAAATACCTCTTCTAGGTCTGTATCCCAAAGAGCTCATAAAAATGGGAAAAGGACCTACATGTACAAAACTATTTACAGTTGCTCTTTTTGTCGTGGGCAAGAATTTGAAATTGAGGGGATGCCCATCAATTGGGGAATGGCTGAATATATGTGGTATATGAATGTAATGGATATGTGATTGTTCCATAAGAATTGATGAGCAAGTGGACTTCAGACAAACCTGGGGAGACTTACATAAATTGATGCTGAGTGAAGTGAGCACAACCAGGAGAACATTGTACATGGTAACAGCAACATTGTGCGATGACCAGCTTTGATAGTCGTAGCTCTTCTCAGCAGTGCAAGGATCTAAGGCCACTCCAAAAGTCTTGTGATGGAAAATGCTATCCGCATCCAGAAAAAAGAATTGATGGAGTCTGAATGCAGATCAAAGCACACTATTTGCTCTCTTCTTTTGTTTGTTTCTTGTTTCTTGTGGCTTTCCCCCTTGGTTTTAATTCTTCTCTACAAAATGCCTAAGATGAAAATATGTTTAATATGAATGTATATGTAGAGTCTATATTGGACTACATGCCATCTGTGAGACGGGGGAGGGGAGGGAGGTGAGAAAATTTAGAACTCAAAATCTTATGGAACTGAATGTTGAAAACTGAATATTAATTAATTTTTTTTTCAAAGAAACTGCCTGATCTTCAGAAGTGGGGTCTGACAAAATGAAGAAAAGGATGGATCTCCTATTAATACTCGTTATTAAATAATATTAATTTCCTCAGTGCCTTGATGAATATCTATTTCTTCATTGGTCAAATAAATAGGTTAGACTAGATGATGTTATCCCCTACTCAGTAAACTCCACTAGCTCTCTAATACTGCTAAAATCAAATATAAACTCTTCAGCATTTCAAGCTCTTTAAAACCTTGCCCCACTTACATTTCTAGTCTGCTGATAAAATAATCGTTCCAATCCACATTCCCTCCAATCCAACCAGATTAGTCTGCTTGCCATTCTTTGCATACAGTGCCGATCTTCAATATCCAGGCTTGTGCATTGCTATTTCCCTTGCCTTGGATGCCCTCTCCTTTCTCAGTTCCACTTCTTAGAATCCATGGCTTCCTTGAAGACTCATCCCAAGTGCAATCTTCTATGGAAGGCCTTCCCTGGCCCCTCCACCAGCTAGTGCCTCCATTTCCATGGTTACCTTCCAACTATCCTACATGTGTCTTATGTGAACCTATTTATATACATATTGCATGCTATTTAAGGGCACATTGTACATTTCCTATTAGAATGTTAAGGACTTAAGGAGTAGGACCTTTTTTTCTCCTCTTAATTTTTATCCCCAGCTCTTAACACAGTACTTGACACATATAGTAGGTGCTTAATAAATGCTTATTGATTTACCAATTGACTAATTAATGATCTATAAGGTCCCTTCTAGTTCTAAGTTCCATGGTCATAATAAAATTCAGCTTAAGTTCTGTGAAAATCAACTAGTTCGACTAGTTCCACATCAAACGAGACTCTGATCCCTAGCTATCATATTCATACCTACCAATAATCTCCTAAATTAATGGTTTTTACTGCAAATAAGTGTGATGAAAATAATTTATTTTTATCTAGGAATTGCCTTTCAAAAGGATGTCTATCTACATTATATGATCTACATGATGTGATCAGAATATTTTGAGTATGGCTCTATAACTAGCACCTACTCAGTTCAGATGTTGGGGGAAAATGAGTCTCCCATTCAGGAGTCTCTGAACATTGAACAAGGAGGTTTACTTTGGCATAACAAACAAGTATATCTTTAGCTTTGCTAGATACAGCTTGCACATCAGATCAGCTGCTAGTCTGATACAACGATTTGCATAGCCTCATGGACACACCAAGGCTGAGAGGCCTGGAGCCCACAAGACATTTTTCTTATTGGCCCTAGGCCAGGAAACTATGTCAGAAAAACTAAGGCCAATCAGGTTTCTTCTGGGGTGGGGGTGCGGAAGAAGCCACACACACAAAAAAAGCCACTAGGGAAGGGAGAGAAGGAAGTCATACAAGCTGTCTGTAGAGGGAATGTTGTGTCAGGTTAAGGGAAGCTGAGCCCAGAAATTACTCTTCTCCAACAGGGCTCCAGACAGAACCTTTTACCTCAAAATATAACTCTCCTTACATGTCATTAATTCTTTAATGCTTTATTCTTTTGGCCCCTGAAGGCTTCTTGGTCCTTTAGATAATCTTTTAAAACACATCCGTCATTGGGATGAGTCATAACAATTTTTTTAATGTTTAATTTTCTCAGTTGTCATCTAACACTTTAACAGGAGTCAGGAAGAATTAGACATCTAATGGGTAAGAATGTAAGTTAAGGGAAAAAAAATTCACAGGCCAAGAGGTGTGAAGAAGAACCAAAGATAAACTCTAACTACTTAACAATGTTGCCTGAGGCTAGCCCTGCCAACAACTTGTTATCAGTCCTGGAAAATCAGCACATAGGCTCTTTCTTGCCAAAGGTGAATCAGCAAAACTATCCTTGTTTCTCTGGGATAGCACTTTTAACTCCATGGGGGAAAGGAGGAGGGGTGCTGAAGAAATGTGGAGGGGGTGGGGGAGGAAGCCCTAGTAGTTGAAAAGGCAAACGTAGCTTCTGAAGAGTCCTGATTTTCTGATCCAGGAGGAATTCAAGAAATAGGATAATCTATTTTAGCTTCAGACCCTATAATCCAAAATTAGTTCAGTGAATAACTGTTCAAATAATGAATGGTGACTGCAGAAGAACAAGGGCTCCCAACTCAACATGAATGATGTGACCAAGGTCCAACATTTTTCCAGAGTAACATGTACAAGGAGCTTAAGTTGTTTAAATATATCCTTAGCCTAAATGTTTTTTTTGCAGCTTTTTTTTTCAGAAAACAAATGCTGGTGCTTTTCATTTGTTTGGGGGAAAAAATTCTTCTAATAAGTTTATGGTCAGGAATATTCTTCATTCACTATCAGCAAGCAGACAGGCAGTACCAGGGAGTTACTGATTATGGAAAATGAGGAGCCTGGCTATCTACCTCAGAAGTCAAATTCTGTCCTTATCACTAAATGTAGATGTCTGGAATTGAATTAGTGCCAAAGAAGGAATCTTCTCTATATTGGATTTTGAATCACTGCGTGTCAGACCTCTGCTCTACCAATCACTTCTTGTGTAACCTTCCAAAACTGACTTGACTTCTCTAGGCCTCAGTTTCCTCATCTGAAAAAAAAAATGAGATGTTTTCACTAAATTTTTAAGGAACCTTCCAGTTCTAAGACTATGACCATATTATAACTCTCATTCAGAGGAAGAAATGAAGTCTCAATAAATATAACCAAAGTATAAACAAACATGGGTAAGATTACTTTAATATTCAAAACTAATAAAGGTCTGATTGAAGACTTGGTTTCAGTTTGGAATCTCTACTGAAAATTACCTCTCATCCTTGGCCAAATGGAGCAATTTTTGTTCCCTTTACTCTCTATTTATAGAGAAAGTTTGCATGATTATGCTCTTATTGCTCAGACAAATAAACAGCAAGAGAACAGTTAACATCAATAAATGGAAAATGATCACAGTTAATACTGTGGAAAGTAATTCTCCAGCTGTGTGTACCAGTGGGCCACTGGACCTCATGGCTGATTAAATTGAAGGGGAATCAGTTGACATATTAGTATAAATTATTCCTGACTGTTTCTACAATGTAATATTTTGGCGTGTATGTGACAAAAAGAACAATTTTCATTCTGAGCATCTTAAGTAGAAATTGTCAGCTGTGGAATTATATATTGTAGGGCTTCTATAAGTATGTACATACTGTACCTGAAGATATAGAACAGCATGGAACTGGGGCTATAGTACTGGTCTTAAAGTCAGGAAAACTTGTGTTCAAGTCCTATATCTGATATACACTAATTTTGTGATATGAAGCCATAGATAAGTAAGTTACCATTCCAGAACCACAGACAAACCTCTGAAAGACCATAAATTACAGACGAATAGCAGTAATACATTGGAGGAGGGAATTACCACAATGTGGGCTCCCTAGACAAGATAAACAAATTAGGTTAAAATTGTATTTTGTTCTGGTCCCCCTTAGCTCTCCCTGTACTAGTCAGTACAGTAAGTAAGTTTATAAGTAGCCAGTATAAAAAGGCAATAGCAGGGAGTAAAATTGCCATGGGAAATCTATGACTTACAAATACACCATCCGAAGATCGAAAGGTAATAATTTGTGAATTGCATCATGCATTAACCAAAAATCACATCCTAGTAATATATGCCAAATCAGGGGAAGCCATCGAGGTGCTGCTGTCAGGGCCTTTGGTCCTATGATAAGTAAATTCCAGAATTATGAGATTTAGGAAAAAATACTGCAAGTGGCCAGAAAGAAACAATTCAAATATCAGGGAGCCACAATCAGAGTTAGACAGGTCTGTATTCTAATAGTGGTATTGCTAGGTCAAAGGGTATACATGTTTTATAGCACTTTGGGCATAGGTTTTATATACAGGCATAGTTCCAATTTGCTCCAAAGAATGGTTGAATAGTTCACAACTCCACCAACAGTGCATTAATGTCTCATTTTCACTATATCCCTTCCAACATTTGTCATCGTTTTCCATCCTATTAGCCAATTTAAGAGGTATGAGGTAGTGTCTCAGAATTATTTTTGTTTACATTTCTCCAGTCAATAGTGATTTAGAACTTTTATTCCCTCTTAGGGTTATAGATAGCTTTGATTACTTTATATGAAAATTGCTCATTTTTTTGGTTATTTATCAATTGGTGAATGATTCTTATTTTTACAGAAGTGTCCCAGTTCTCAATATATTTGAGAAATGAGGCCTTTTGTTTCAACAATTGGGCTAGCAGCTGCTGTGGGGGGTGAAAAACCAACACAAGCCCAACAACAAGAATGCTGCAAGCACAGGTTCTTTTGATCTGCTTTACTAAGGAAAGCAACATTAAGGGGTTAACAATCTTACTTTAATTCAACATACAAATATCATTCACTCAGCTCAGGGAAAAAGCCAGTACCCTGAGCTTCAGAGTAAATACAAACAGAGCAAATAAACATGAAACAACAGACAGATTTCCATCTGACAAAATCACGATGTACAGTTACCAGAGAAGCATCAACATCTGAGTTTTCTCCAAAGCTGGGGAGCTCATAACAACGGCTGGCCCAGAGTCACATGCCACTCCTGCTGTGGCTCAGAGGTCCAAAGGACAAAGCCAGACTCTGAGTTTATATATCTTGTTCAGGGTCAAAGGTGAGTCACACATGCGACTCACCCACGTGACCTAAAACCGTCACAAAAATGTGACTTAAACCCATGAGGTCTAAAAGCCTCTGATTTCACAAACATATCACTCAAACCCATGTAAACTAGGCTTTCCCTTGAGGCAAGGAGGTCATCAAGGACTCCTAATTTAATCAGGGAAACAAAGGCCAAACTCTTCAAGGGCACTTGGTTGAATAACTGCTAAAAGCCCATCTTGATCGCCAATACACCTTTACAAGAAAAACTTGCTTCAAATTTTTTTTCACAAGCAATCTTTTCTTCTTTGGAACTATGACAAGAGTCTCTGGTCTGGTGTAGTTGCAAAGAAACCCTTATAACATCCTTCTGATCAGTTGTTCAATCCTCTTATCATCTGTTGGCTGAGAGTTCTGGAAGCAGCAGCTTCCAGGGCTACTGCTGATTCAGTGGCACCCAAGGACTGCTCTTGGTTTGCTGAGGCTTATCTGTGCTAGTGTGGCCTGCATTGGACTGTGCTCTATTCTGAACCAGTGTAACAACAATGTTGCCAGCAGCTGCTTGGGGGGTGTAAGACCCAACACCAGTACACAAAAGGCCTGCTAGCACAGGTTCTTTGATCTGCTTTTCCAAGGAAAGCAACTTTAAGGGGTTAACAATTTCACTTTAAATAGATATAGATATAGATATAGATTATAGACATAGATATAATTTACTTAGTTCAGGGAGAAAAGTCAACACTCTGAATTTCAGAGCAAATGCAAACAGAAATTACAAAGAGACAATATAAACAGATCAACATTTCTTTCCAACCAAATCACAATATACATAGTTACCAGAGAAGCACCAACATTTGGGTTTTCCAAAGCTTGGGGAGCTGCAGCTCGGGAGCTACCCGGAGTCTCCACAACAACATTCTTCCAGTGAGTGAGAGCCCCAAACAAAATGCTAACCTCTGAGTTTATATACTCTTCTTAGGGCCCAAGGGCTTCACACCTAGTCAGGAAAAGGGTTTGGGCCTGGGGCTTTGCATCTAGTAAGAGTTAATGGAAGGCACTTGATTACTTTAACATTCTAAAAGAGAAAGCAGTATAAAAAGTCTCATCTTAATTGACAATTCCCCCAGTATGACAGATCTTTCCTGCCTACCTTCTAAGTTGTCTTTGGCTGGAAAATCATTTCACTCCATCCTTTTGTGGGTTCTGTTGCTCCAGGAATTATTTTATGGCATTATTCAAAGGTATTCAGAGGGATATTGGGGAGTGCTCAGGTGATTAGATACTATTCCTCCATTTTGTCTCTACCTGCCACCCACCTCTTTCTAGAGAAGTGATGGAATTAAAATCCAAAATTATATATATATATGTGTGTGTGTGTGTGTATGTGTATGTGCATATATATATATACACATATGTGTGTGTGTGTGTGTGTGTGTGTATATATATATATATATATATATATATATATATATATATATATATATATATATAAATATTTTTAAATTTGACCAATGAGCAAATTTGCTTTCCTGGATGACAATCATTTGCTTTGAGGGTCTTTTTTTAAAATTAATTTATTTTTATTTTTCAACATTCAGTTCCACGAACTTTTGAGTTTTAGATTTTCTCTGCCTCCCTCCCCATCCCCTCCCCAAGATGGCATGCAATCTGATATAGGCTCTACATATACATCCATATTAAACATATTTTCACAATAGTCATACTGTAAAGAAAAAATAGAACCAATGGGATGAACCACAAGAAAGAAGAAACAAAACAAAACAGAGAGAACAAATAGTATTCTTTGGTCTGCATTCAGACTCCGTAATTCTTTCTCTGGATGTGGATAGCATTTTCCATCATGACTCTTTTGGAGTTATCTTAGATCCTTGCATTGTTGAGAAGAGCTAAGTCTATCAAAATTAGTCATCACACAATGCAGCTGCAACTGTGTAAAATGTTCTCCTGATTCTGCCCTAAGTGTCTTTGTTGTTGCAATTTATCGTTGTTGCTGTGTTTTTGAGGGAGGAGGTAGCAATGAGAGGGAGATATAATGAGGAGTGTATTTTTTTAAAGGACAGCTACAACAAAAAAAGAGTTATATCCTTTGTTATAAATGATTCTGAAGGAACAAGAGTATAACTCCTGACTCTATGCGGCTTCACAGTCGTCCTTTGAGAAACCATTATGCTTAAACCATAGCATCTTTCAGTTCTACTGATAACTTTGGTAATACTAAATCGAATGACTTAGATCTATAATCAATACATACTTTCATGAATTGTGGCATCTCTAATCCCTCTAATAATTATGCCTGAAAGTCTCATTCCCCCAAATACACATACAATGAAGTTGATATTTCCAGTCAAAATTAAATAGGATAATAGATAGCTAAACCAACAGGACTCAATGGGCCATAAAGCCTTGATGGCAGCAGAAATAGATGAACCTTTATTTATATTTTTGAATTTATGAAAAGCAACAAGATAGGAGGACATGGCAACTACACAAAATTCAATGAGAAATGAAGGAAATTAATTGAATTCAAATAAGAGTCTAACTTCATTTATTTAGTATAGTATTTTGAACAGGAGCAAGAAATTATAATTGTGAAAACCCAACCACTGAAAAGTAAAGACAATAAAAGTTTTCCCTATGAACTTGATTCAGTTTCTCCATGGTCTCATGGTAGAGTAAAAAAAAATGAAAGCTGAGTACACATTTTAATTTGTAGTTTTCTTGAACCATTTGAAAAATCACAAAATAACCTGATTAAATCATTCAACTGAGAAACTTTTATTAAGTACCTTCTATGTTCAGGGTAATGTATTGGGTACATTAGAAACAAAGTCAAAGTTTGGATGGTCATTCTCTTGAGTTCACATTTGATAGGGAGGGACACATGTTTACAGATAAGGAAATGCAGAAAAGAAATAAAATAAATGCTAATTTTGGGAGGTATGGGGGAAGAGATACTAATAACTGGGGGAGTTGGAAAGGTCTTTGGAATGAGATATATTTGATGCTAGTAGTATAGAATCTTAGATGGGGGTGGGGAATCTGTGGCCTTGGGGCCACGTGTGGCCCTCTATGTCCTCAAGTGCAGCCCTTTGACCGAAATCAACAAAATTTAGGTATCTAACTTTGTTGGATTCAGTCAAAGGGACTCACTTGAGGACCTAGAAGGCCATATATGGCCTTGAGGCTGCAGGTTCCCCATCTGTTCTAGAAGGTTCTAACAAGCTGGACAGACTTCTGTATTGGCCCAGAG
Source organism: Trichosurus vulpecula (assembly GCF_011100635.1). NCBI lineage: Eukaryota > Metazoa > Chordata > Mammalia > Diprotodontia > Phalangeridae > Trichosurus > Trichosurus vulpecula. The sequence continues at coordinate 409,807,385 of NC_050574.1, read as the reverse complement.
ATTGATTGTGTCTCTTTTGTCAAAGGACCAGTCTAGTTAAAAGTGGAGAAGTTGCCTGCAAGGAAGGGGCATGAATTTGATATTATAGTGATCCATAAAAAAGGATAAACTAATAATAGTTCATACCTGACTAGCATTCTACTCGATAAACATATGCTCTAGAACGAATGTGAGATAGGAGAAGCAAAGCTGATAGGTAGGTCTTCATTCATTCTAGGTCTTACTTCGTACACACAATTTACACACAATATTGGAAGTATCTTTCCATACTACGTGATTCTGGAATAACATTTTTCATCTATCTGTGGAGTCTATTCATTCTTCTTGGAAGTTAAAGCTAACAAGGTGCAATAACCGTAGCTGGCCTCCCTAGCCTTCCTAGTATGCTAGTGTTCCTTTGACTTCCCTGGGTCCTATCTTACTTCACAGTGAAGCACGAAGAAGGAACAGTTCTATTTTTTTTAAGTCTCATCTTTCTGGAACAATCAGTCTATATCAGTCAATCAACAAACATCTACTAAATACTCTGTGCCAACCACTATGCCGGATGTTTGGGATTCAAATGCAAAAACAAAAAACACTCCTTACCCATCGGGGTGTGTGTGTGTGTGTATGTGTCTATGTATGTGTGTATTCATATATATGTGTGTGTATATATATGCATATACGTGTGTGTATATATGAATGTATGTATATATGCATACATATATAAATGTATATATATGCATATGCATACACATATGTATATATACACACATGTTATGTATATGCATGTATATAAACATATTCATATATATACACATAAGCACATATATTTTATACACTCACATATAAAACAGAAAAGTACAATTTAAATTAGATCTTCTATCTAACTGTGGTGCATCTGGAAGAAAGAAGAGATTCTAAGAAGTGGAAATAAGTAGAAGCAAAAGCATCCCAGGTAGGGGAAAAGACTCATTCAAAGGGGATTAAGCACTGTGTGTGAGGAATAGCATGAAGATGTATTTAACTAGACTTATATGTGAAGTCCATTCAGGATTCCCTCCTATAACTATCAGTTTTCATGACAGCTAAATCTATATATATTTTTATTTAAAAATTTTCTTCTACTTCAATATAAATGCTGATTCCCCACACTCTCCTATCCCTTAGCAGGATGTCCCCCCAAAATGGAATTTACATACAGTTGTGCCCATAACACTCCACTTAGATCCATCTGCTCTCTGACACAGACTACTTTCTTTTGGTGACTTTAAAGACTTTTGCAAATATAAATGTTTAAGTATACTACATTTTATCAGTGATTTAGGGGTTTTTAAGGCTATTTTTTACGATGCTGATTTTATTTGTGCATGCTAATTTTCTAACCTTTATGAATTGATTGGGAAAACATGAATTTCAGATTGTGTGGTAAGTACAGGTAATATCACGTCATTTCAAATTGGCCCTAAAGTAATAAGTAATGTTTTTGTTGATCATCGAGACTGTCATATAATTAGATAAGTTTGAACGGGCACTGGTGCTTTGGCAAAAGAATAGGTTGAAAAGAGCAGTGGCCTTGAAGTCTGGGTTGGAACGCTAGCCCTATCATTTACCTCCAGTGTGCCCTTGGGCAAGTGAGCAACCAACATGTTCTTCAGTTTTATTCATAAAATGAAGGTAATAGTTTTTGCTTTACATCCTTCATGAAGTTACTGGTGGGGGGTTGGGAAGGATGGATTGTAAACCATAAACCCCTATAGAATCATGAGCCATAAGAAAAAAAAAAGCCTTGATTATTATAATTAGGTACAAGGATTGAATGTATAATTTCATTGGCATAGGGAATTACTAGCGAGGAAACTCCCTCTGCCTATGTAAGTCAGTACCTACTCTGCACTTTATAGATGTACTGGGGTATCTGGAATGCTGAGAGATTGAATGATTTGCCCAGAGACAGTCAGTATATATTGGAAGTTGGACTTGAAACCAGGTCTTCCTGTTTTAGAGACATAGTCTATTAATCTATGCACTAATTCATGTTTTTAACCTCTCTTTCATTGGACTTGGCAGGTTTAAATCTATTTTGAAAAATCATTACGCCAAAAGCAAAAAAGGGGGAATTTTAAAAATGTAACTAATCACATTATGGCAAAAGAAAACTTAAAAGGAATAGATGAGAATAACGAAATGCCAATTCTAATACAGGGTGTTCCAAAAGTCTTGGTGCTTTGTCAGGACCTAAAATGCACCAAGACTTTTGGGACATCCTATATATGTGTTAATTCATATAGTCATTTGGCTGCGGAGCAGGAAATGGAACCTTCTGTATGTCTTAGCAAGCTTTTGGGGAGCTATTAAGAACTAAGGACATAGAATCAAGGTACCTTCTACTGATAAGAAAATAAATTCTACAAAAGTTATTTTTCCATTTTTTTCTCCAATAATTTGACAGGTAGCTAAACAGCCTTAGGAGCCCAAGCTGATATTATGTCAGACTTGGCATCCCACCTACATCTGTGGAGGCCAGTGGAATTCCATTTTTTCCCCTAGAGCAAGGGATTCCATCCATCAGTCTACTGGAAGATCTCCATTTAGATTTAATTAATGTTATGCTCCTAAACATCAATTAAAATGATTGAATTGCATCAGAAGAATAACTAAGATTGATCAAGACCATGTGTCTCAGGAATCATCTTAAAATATCTATATACTTTAGTTTTCCATAATACATTTGATTAAACATGTCTGGGATTGGGAGCCACATTGCATTTGACTCAATTTTGTATATATAGCATCATTATAAGGGGGGAAAAACCCATAGATTTTTGTGCCAAGTTCTTTGAATGGGATAAAGATACAAAAGATTATTGTTGTATAGTTGCAGAGAGAAGGTGCTTGGAACATGTAACCTTCCAAAGATGGAAAAAGAAAATAGAAAACTCCCTTTGTGCTAGAAGAACTAAATGATTGCTAAAGAAAAATAGACTAATGCCAATTAATTGATTAATAACAATTCATTGAAAAATTTAGGCCCACGATTAGAATTTATGGAAGAACTTTTTTTTGAGTAAGGGAATTGGTGTCTTTGGTAAGATATTTGAATGTTGACTTGGCAAAGAAGTAGGATATATACTACCAGGGATCATTCATCAGATGAAGATTCTACATGTGTGTGGAAAGTGTTTCACCTTCTCAAAATGGAACTGACAAGACTCTGGAGAAATAGGATTTCTCATTTTCCCCACCTCCCCCACCAGTCTCCCACCCAAGTTTGGAGGTACTTTAACTGAATTCACAGCTCCCATCAACAATTCATCCTGGCAAGGTGCTAATTAGAGCAACTTAAATGGTAGCTTGACCCCAATTTCACTTTAAAATCTACAAATGTGTTCAAGATGCAATGATTAAATTCTATATTAAAAAAATACACTTTCAAGCCGACTGCTTCAGTTTGGCCTCTCCCATGCCACAGTTTCAACCCAGTCTGGTTTGATTTATGAGAACTCTGAAAAGGCTATGTTCACAGTCAGCCAAGTTCTTCTTTCTGGAGTGCATCCCATAGATCTCCTTGCTATGTGGAACCCCCATTCAAAATGCTGAGAGACTTTCTGCTAGGATGGAGGTTGGCAGTAGCTGGATTGAATCTTTTTTGTTTTTTAGTTTGAATGAAAAAGAATAACCTTTTACTTGGAAAGAAGCTACTTTTAAATTTTTTTTTCCTAAAAGGGAAAGGTCTGTTTTCTGTTGGTCTGTCTTTAATGAGTAGTTTCTATCTCCTAAAAATCTGTCTGGTTTCTTTTTGGTCTTTCTTTACCCACAGAATTACAGTAAAACATATGGTGCATTAGGAAATCACTAATTGAAAGTAGGGGAAGCACATGCAAAATCATCCTCAGAATAATCTGATTCTACAAGATATTCTTACTCCAATCAGCTTATAAATAGCCTCCTAGTATAGTAGGGCCCATATTAGGCACACCACACATTTCCATGTTTTTAAGCCTGCATAATCTCTGCAAATTGAGGATAGATCTTTATGCCAGGTTCTTCACTGTGATGAAGACACAAAAGGCACCATATGGTATAGATCATGCTGCAATTAAGGGAGAAGAAACAGAAATGAGGAAGAATGAAAGCTGTGACTCTGAAAGCTATCTCTAAAGTTTGGATGAAATATAAATCATTCAACAAGTATTTCTAAAATACCTTGCCATGTGCCAGGCATACAAAGGAAAAGATTAAAGTGGTCCTCATTTTCAAGGAGTTTAGGTAATGATGGAAAAAGCCAAAACCCTGGCATATCTTATGTAAGAAACCAAGATATACAGATGTGTATGATGGCTTAATTCATTATTACTCCCAGAAAATACCTACATTTCATTATGGGACTTTTTGAATATACAACGTTTTAACTCTAAAGAATTCTTCAGTAGCATAATTTCAAGCTCAAAGTCCTAAATTTAAAGCTGAAATGACCCTTATCTAGTTCAGCTATCTCATTTTACAGAAGAGAACTTGAAGCCCAGTGTGGCTGAGTGACTTGCCCAGGTCACATGGGTAGTGTCAAAGGTAAATGAAGAAAAATTTTGTCTGTTTCAAATTTTGCCTAGATGGTATCACAGTCTGTCTTGATTGCATCAGAATATGATCGTAGCCCTTTTGGTGACCTTTCTTTTCATTTAAAATGAGGAGAATTCAGAAAAGACCACACAGGATGGACAAGAACTTTGGTATTTTGCCTGATGAGGACACATTGAAAGAACTGGCAATGCTCAGATTGTAGAAGAGACAACTCATGGGGAACATGATTTTTTGCGAGTATTTAAAAGTGTGTTATGTCCAAAAAGGAATTGACATACTCTGTTTGTCTTGAGAGGAAAGAACTAGGAACAATGGGTAGAAATAGACAAATTTATGCCTCGCAGAGTTTACCTTAAAATCTGATATTCTATTATTCATCCTAAAAATATGATCACCATATACTATATTTCAATTTAATGATCATAGTGAATTAAAGAATAGCATATTCCAATAGATAACCATTCTTGAGATTGTACAGTCACTCCAACCCTTTCATTTTGCATAAGATAATATTGAGATACAGAGTGACTTCCTCAAGGTCATGCAACAAGTTAGTATCATTGCTGGAATAAGAGCCTAGTACTGGAAGTAGGCTTCCTAACTCTTAATATTCATTCTAGTACGGAGCTTAATAATTCTTTAAAAATTGTTTTAGTTTTATTGATTCCTTGATAGGAGTATAGTTTCTCATTTACCTTCAGCAAAAATATCCATGGTACCTGATTGGCCTACTGCCTTGACTCATCTCTCTGGTGTCCTAAGAACATAAATAGTTCCACCAATACGGACTTAGGGCTCTTCCAACTTAATATCCACCTAAAAATCACTGGAGTCACAGTATCTTACCCTCCTGGAAGTCAGAGGTGGCACTGCACTGTATAGAAGCTAAATGCACTGTATCCATGTTGCATATTCTTCCTGCATGAGTACAAATTAACCTTCCTTTGTTGACTGTTTAATAATTTGTAAGTGTCTTTGTTTATTACAACATTGAATCTGAACAAAAATGGTGCCAGCATCAGGCCCATAATTAGCATTCTAAGTAATCAGTAATTGTGATGAGATGGGCTAGCTTTGTGACTCCCATCATGAGACTGGCCTCATGACTCACAGCACCTCCACTTTCCAACTGCTGCCCTGCCTGGTGCCTGCCCCAGGATAAGCTCATTACTTTTAAACTTGCTGTCTTTCTTTTTACTAATTGTATTTCTAGCACCAAGCACTTAGCTTTGCACATAGTAGGTACTTAATGTATTGGGTTGAATGTGAGTGGGGACTAATAGGTCACATCCTCTAGTCTCTGACCCAGAGATTGCAAAAGAAAAGACAATGAGAGCAAAAGTGAGAAAGAAACTTGAGTACTCCCAGAGGAGGTTAAAAAAAATCTTATTACTGCTCCAGGAAGAAGGATGATTTGATGACCTGAGGCAGTAAGGAAGGGGCATTCCTTCTCTACCAAGGACCTTGAGTCCTTGGAGGAGAAGCTTAAGCAAAAACCTAGAGCAGTGGCTTTTGAGGGAGTCATCTAATATAGCCACTGCTGAGACACTTTCCCCAGCTTATTTCCATAGGCTAGGAAAAATGTCTGAGGAGTTATCACTTTTATAGAACTAGAAATTATTTTAGTTCTTCCAGAGTGGGAATGATGAGACTTTTTAGGTGAATGAGTTTGAGAGTTATTCACATCTGGCCCCATAAAGATGAATTCACATTATAACCAGCTCAGAGATTGGTATCTGAAAGAGAGGGGGTGAAATCCCTAAAGGAAATCGATTTAAGAATTTTGATTAATGTGGCAGGTACATCCACATGACCTGCTACACCCTATATTCAGTTTGTCTCAGGGTTAATTAGATTCTGCCTTTCTGGTGTAGACCCGCCAGAATAACTCTAGACTTTCATACAACTACATAGATGTGTGTTTATCAGATGGTCAAAGAATAGATGCTTTAGGAATAGTCTGAGAAGTCATAAGCTTGCTCTTTCCCAGAGTGCATTTTAGGTGTAGTTCCTGAAACAGCATTAATAGGAAAGCAATTGATTGCCAGATGATATAAGTTCTAGGGAAATTGTTTCAGGAAATTCAGCAACCAGGCCTCAGGGACCCTTTAGATCTACACAAGTTAGAGATACCCTTTAAAACTCCTCCTCCATGTAGATGATTCAGGGGACCACAGAGGGAAGGATTATCATTGGTTTAGTATCTATGGGGGCCCTTTCAGCAAATTGTTACTGTGAGTAGGTTCAAATGGATATCCTTATGATTAGCCAAACCATGACATATATAGTTAAAAAAAACAAAATTGGGTCCTGGTGTCAGGGTATGTGTGAAAGATATTGCTAGTGATAGAAGTGAATGAATTTTTTCAGCTCCTATTATAAGAATGCTGTGTCTTCTGTGAGGCAGATGGAACCTGGAAGCTTATGGTAGACTTTGAGAAGCTAAACAAAGTTGTCATGTCCATCACTAGAACTGCTCCTGATCTCATCAATGTTGTAGGCCAGGTAGTCCAGGAACAGACTGAGTGGTATGAGGTCATCAATTTTGTCAATCTATTTTTTTATTCCTCTGGCTGAGACTATACAAGAACAATTTGTTTTCAGCTGGGAAAGAGTCCAATACACTTTTGCCACCTTTCCTCCAGGCTATCTGAACTTTACTTCATACAGGACTATTAATTTTAGTAGTGTCTTAGCACACTGTTCACAATGTGTCTTGATTATAATAACATCTATATACCAGATGAATATAAAATTGAGGTAGCATTCTTTTTTTTCCAACAGCTAGGTGGTACAGTGGATTGAATGTCTGGCCTGGAATCAGGAAGACTCATTTTTGTGTGTTCAAATCTGGCCTTAGACACTTACTAGCTGTGTGAAACTGGACAAGTCACTTAAGCCCGTTTGCCTTGGTTTTCTCAACTATAACATGATCTGGAGAAGGAAACAGAAAAGCATTACATTTTCTTTGCCAGGAAAATCCCAAATGGGGTCATGAAGAGTTGGACATGACTAAATGACAACAAAAAGCATTCTTTTTCAAAAATGATTTCTGGTATTTTTTGGCAGGACAATTGGCGTTAAATGAGTTGCCCAAGGTCACACAACTAGTATATGTGTCAAGTGTCTGAGGCCAGATTTGAACTCAGGTCCTCCTAACTACAGGGCCAATGCTCTACTCACTGTGCCACCTAGCTGCCCCTGGATTTTCTTTTGCAAACTTTCAGGGTTGATAAAGACAGTAACCTCCTTCTATATTATGGTGGGTACCTGAGAGAGTTCTCTCTTCCTGAGGTCCTTGAAGAACCACTAGGTTAATTATATTACATTGAGACCAAGTGAGGCCCTAAATCAACTGGTGTTCTATATGAAGGATGAAGGATAAAGAATCAAACATAAGTTAAGTTTGGGGAAATACAATGGGTGGGGAAAATATACAGGGCGTTCCTAAAGTCTGGACACATAGGCAAAAATGCATATTTTCAAGAAATGAATGAAATTTTCAACAACATTTTATTTAATTAGAATATTAACAAATAACATCTTCAATATGATTTCTGTCATTTGTGATGCAAAGGTTGATGTGCTTTTCAAGATTCACGTGAACTCAATGCAATAACTCCACATTGTCATCAATTTTAGCACATCCACTCTTTATGCATTCAATCAAGTGTGTTGTGTCTGTGATTTTCATTGAGTACACTTTCTCCTTTAGCATACCCCAGAAATCTAAGTCAAGGGGGCTAAGGTTTGTTAATATTCCAAATATTTCAAAATATGCATTTTTGCCTATGTGTCCAGGCTTTAGGGACACCTCATAGATGATTCAAAGATAAGGATTAGGTACTTACATTTGACTGTTGATGATACAAGAAGGAAACCCAGAGATTTTTCAGATGCTTTGGAGTACATGTATTCCCTATCCAGATATCTTTATGTTCCTCATTTACAAAGTTGTCTGAAAGTCTATTCCTTTCAACTAGGGTCCAAAATAAAATAAAGTCCTGAAAATCTAAGATACGTTGTCCAGTAGTATCTCCTCTTGGGTCCTTTTGACCCTGGAAGGCCCATATTTAAATATAAAGAACTAACTCAATGAAGCCTTTGGTTGGCACCGAGAAGTGGCCAAAATAAACTACTGTTAGGCCAGAAACAGCCAGAATTAGTCTTTGTCCAGAGTAACTTATTATGGATAGAGTAATGCAAAATGGTACATGTAACAAGACAGGTAGAATGCAGAAGACTTCTATTGCTAAATAGAAATGGTAGATAAAAATAATTCTTGCTTGGATCCCTCCAGTATTAGTACCCTTCACAAAAAGTTTGTGGCAATGTCAGAGAATGAAGCCTTCATTCTAGACTCTGGGGCCTAGCCTCCTCTTCTGGCCCACTAGAGCTCCCCCTATAGGGACCTGGGCCTTGAGGAATACTGTTTTGCCTGATTTATTCATGGATTTATCTACTATGAAAGAGAAATAACACAACTGGGCTTCAGCAACCATTGATTCATTAACAAGGTATATTGTAGAACATGAGGGTCCTAGGAAGTCCTTCCAGGGGGCTGAGCTCCATTCTACAGAGCCAGGATATAAGAAGACTTTGTGTGATACGGCAGGAAAAAAAATTCTTTGTCTCCATGATTTCTAGCAAGTTGGTCAAGGACCTGGTAAAGGGACCTGGGGAAGTAGAGCATAAGAATGGGCAAAGTCTCCCCTCTTTCAGGTCAGGACCAATGGACGAATTTGATCAATGCCTCCCACTGAATACATCTTTTTTGTTTTTATGCAGAACATTAGGACACATCAGAAACATTATCTGTTAAACATTCAGGTGGAATAATTACAACAGTAGAGGTTGGGGAGTAGGTCCATTGCACATAGGGATGTGGATGCCATGTCATCCTGAGCATAGGACCAATGGTCCCCCTAAGGACAAGGCAACTATTTCTGCCCACCTGCATGCCTGGTGCCAGTTGGTTTGCTCATCCAACCCAAATGTTTCTCAACCCCTTTTCAAATTTCGAAATGGCACACTTCCATCTCAGGGCAAAAAGTCTGCCCCTGCTAATCAACAGCTGCATCATTATTTGCATGACTGCTCTGATCAGCTATCCAGTCCTCCAGAAGCCATGGCCTTGGCAAATAAATGGTACACTGGTAAGGAGAAGAGCTCCCGGTTCAGTGATTCTGGGACTCAGTTTCCAGGAAGACTTACCTGATAAGAATAGATTGGATTTAGACACAGTTCTTTCTACCCCATTTACTAGCATAGAGTTGTCTTGGCTTGAAGCTTCTTTCCTTTTCAGAGTGCATCATACACTTTGGAGAAATAGCTCAGGTCCTTCTTAATTGGTAATAATCATTTCCTCTTGGATGGTTTAGATGATTTCTTCCCAAAAAGGGCTTGGGGGAATAAGAGGTGTCATGGTTGGGAGCTGCCTTGCCTGGGGAAGGTGAAACTGTTGGAATAAACTATGGTGGATATGCTTTTACTTGGAAGAAAGGAGGTGCCTTAGATGATTTGGTGGCCATTCTTAGTATCTGGATGAAGGTGAGAGAGAGTCCTCACTTAGCCCTCCTAAAAGAAGGAGGCAGCTGCTCTGTACGTCTCTAAAGGGGAAAAGACTTCATATTCCACTGATTTGGCTCTCAGGGAGAGCAAAATTTTGGTGGGGAGATCAGAGAATACTAAGTGGGTGAAAGTATTAGGAGAATCTCAGTATCAATTTAAATCCTGGTACAAGTTATACACAAGATGTTTGTGAACTCAGCCACTCTGTTGTAGATAACCCTGATGTGTGATAAAGAATTATTTACTTTGCTGGAAATGTCATAATACATGCTCTGGCCCTATTTTTCCTGCTGTGCTCTGGCTCATCATCATCACCCACATGCATTAGGAGAATCACCACAAACTTCAGAGATATGGCATCACTACTACATGAACCATGTCATTGAGGCCTAAGAATAAAAGGTATTGCTAAATTAAGAATAAAAACCTAGGATATCTGGCTTTTATTCTCTTTATTTTTCTTTATGGGGTGTTCTTTTTAAAAATTTTTTCTTTTCCTTGGCTTATTCCAGGAAGATAGTCCAAGAAAACAAAGTCTTCAAAACATTTAGGTGATGATAAGCCTTGTAGAAGATCTTTAAGATTTTAACACCATGGACGTGTTATGTGATAAAACTGTGGTTTTCTATTGTCCCACAAAAATATTTCATTTTCTCTAAAAGGAAAAAAAATACATTCCAGAAACTTGGTTAGATCTTGCTTCCCTTCATTCATCCTCAAAGTTACCTATGGACATAAAAAAGAAACATAAAATGTCATAACCAAGTAGTCATGACTGTTCCCTTATAAGTTCCCATGAGTTTCCATATGTCTATAGAAGATAAATATCACTGTATCCTTTTTGAAAGCCCTTGCTGTGTTATAGCAGAGTAAAATTTCTTTTGTTAAATGATGACTTTGAAGTTCCTCATTTTATTCCAACATCTATTCCAAGTTCAGAGGATTCTGGGCATCAGACCTACACCAACAGATGCATTTTAATTTAAATTGAAGTAATTTCTGAATATAACCTCTTGTCTTTCCTAACCTCCTAATTTCCCTGATCAGAGTGGGGAAAGTATATGTATGTTATGTGTGTTGGAGGGGAGGGAGGAAGGAATGTGTAATGGTGAAAGAAAAAAGTAATGGTAACATCATATACATCTGACAGTATATTCAAGACTCCAAACCCATCATCCTTCCTCCCACTTTCAAAGGAAAGGAGGAAGATGTACTTCCTCATTTCTTATCTAGGTCCAATACAGGTCATTTTTAATTAGTCAGTGTTGGTTTGTTTTCTCAGTCTCTTATTTTCATTGTTGTAGTCATTGTGCATATTGTTTCTTGGTTTTATTGCTTCACTCTGATGTATCTCTAAATTTTTAATCATCATCATTTCTGGCAGGACAATGATTACCATTATAGTTATATTCTATTACTTGTTCAACCATTCCTTAATTAAAATTTCCAAGTTCTTGACTGCCAACTCTCCCAAAAAGTTACAATGAATATTACATAGTAAATTCATTTCTTTGACAGCCTTTGAATATATGACTAGCAGTGGGATCACTAAATCAAAGAGCGTGGTTGGTTTAGTCACTTTCCAAATTGAATTCCAAATTATCTTCTAGAATGGTTAGACTAATTTCACCAGCAGTATATTAGCATGTGAGTCTTCCCATACGTATTTTAACCTAGACAGTTTTTACTTTTTGCCCTCTTCATCACTTTGATGGATGTAAGTTGAAATCTCAGAGTTTTAATACATTTACTTTAGTATTAATAATAATTATAACAGCTAACATGTAAAGAGCACTTGCTGTGTGCCATGTAGTATGCTAGGCATTTTAAAATTATTTCATTTCATCCTCACAATAACTCTTGGAGGTAAGTGCTATTAGGAAGCTAAAGAAAACAGAGGTTAAATGACTGCTAATATTCTTTAACTACTTGTTTATTGGGTCAAATATGTATTTGTAAATCACCTATGTACCTTGGACATGAGACCTTTATTAGAGATAGATGAATGACTTATTTTTCCACAATTCAATTTCCATGATTATCTTACCAGCATTGATTTTGTTTGTGCAAAAGCTTTGAAATTTCACATTTCATTTTCTGTTTTATTTTATATGGCCACTTCTATCCTCTTGTTATATGGTTATGAGTTTTTTCTCATCACAGTTGTGAAAGGTATCAATTTCAATTTTCCTTCATTTAAAAAAAAGTGAAGGTGTACTTCTATATTCATAACAAGTGACCACTAAAAGCCTTTACTAATTTTTGATTACTAATTTATAATAAATGATTACTAATTTATAACATAGCAAATGAGAAGACGGAATATATTGTTCTGTCTATATTGTATTCCATCTGTTTTGTTCATGTTTTTCTTGAGTTTGTATTTCTTTTGTTCTAAAATTTAAAATGAATTTTCCTGGTCTCATAAAACAACTCTTCTGTAGATTCTTCAATGAAGTACCAGCTCTGTTGTAACCTAGCATGCTCATTATTATTACATTGCTAAGTCCTAACCATCAATATCCTTCCAATTATTCAGGATTTCCTTTATTTCTATGATGAATATTTTATAATTCTTCGATGTGTCATAGTAGATTGACCACCAAATATATTAAGAATTTTGTGTGAATTTAATGAGATTTCTCTGTTTATGATTTTGTCTTGCTTTTTTATTATTGCTAAATAGAAATGCTTGCTATCTTATGGAATAACTTTGGCAATGTTAGCTATCTTGTTATTTAACCATTAATGTCCTCAGATAACTTTTTTGCAGATATTTGATGGTTTCTAATAAAGATATTCACATCTCCTCTTTTCCAATATTAAGGAATTAAGTTGCTTCCTCTTGACTTATTGCTCTATCTCTACCATTTCTAGAATGATTTCAAATAGTCATGAGGAAGGGTATCATACTTGCTTTGCCTTTGTCTTTTTTCAGAAAACTTCTATTTTTTTTATTTAAATCATGCTATCTTTTGAATTTGTTTATATCATTTTATCATATTAAAATGGTCCTTCCCTGCTTATTCATATATAAATACATATACACACATACACAGATATATATATATTATATATATGCATACATATGCTTAACACATAATTAATTTTAAATCTTTTTTGGTATTTATGCATAAGATGAAATCTAGTTATAGCTTTTGTTTATTTTTTGTTTATATAATTAATTATATGGATTTCTCAATGTCGAATCCTCTTTATATCCCAGGTATCAATCAAACAATAAATATTTATTAAATAAAAAATCTTCCCAAAGTGTGTTAAGTCCTCTAATACAAGATACAAATGAAAGACTCTTTAAACTCAGGGAGCTTACATTCTGTTGACAGAATAAATGCAAAGTAATATTTACAAGACAGTCCATAGCACTTGGCAGATTAAAAAAGATTGAATGGTTCTGGAGCTGAACTTTGAAGTAAACTAGCAATTCTAAAAGGAAAAGATGAATAAGAAGTAATTTTCATATTTGGGGGTATAGTCTGTCCAAAAGCAACAGAACGACATTCAGTTTGGCTGTATTGTAGAGTATGTAAAGGAAAGTTATGTATAATAAGGCTGGTAAGATAATTGTAATGCCAATCAGTGATATTTGTTTTGATTTGAGAAAAGATAGGCATCATTGAAGTTTATTCAGCAAAACAGCAACATAATCAGACCTGTGCTCTAGGATACCTTTAGGAGGATGGATTGGAATGGGGGCAAAATTAGTCCACATAAGAAGGAATGGGGGCCTAAACTAAAAGAACAGAGCATGTTAGATGTATTGTTGGTAGTTAGGTGATGCGGTGAATAGAACACTGGACCTGGAATCAGGAAGACTCAAATTTAAATACGACTTCAGGCATTTATTAATGGTATGACCTTGGGCAATCACTTAACCATTGATTGCTTCAGTTTCATCATCATTAAAATGGGGGTAGTAAAAGCATCTGCTGCCCAGGGCTATTGTGAGGATAAAAGAGATAACATATTAAAAATACTTGACAAACCTTAAAATTATATGCTAGTTATTGCAAGGCAGAGCAAAGATGGCAGATTAGAAGCAGCAATCCAGCAGGACTCTCCCAACAATTCCTTTCAAACAATTTTAAAATTATTCCTCAACTTGAATTTTGGAGTGGCAGAGCCAACAAAAGGTCAGGATAAGACATTGATCCAACATAAGACAATTTAAGTTGGTTGGAGAGGGCCGAGACACTGGGATGGGGGAGATCCAAAGAGCACATGGCAGCACCACTAGAAACAAGCCTTAGAGGTGGCTGTGAAAGCAGTAGTAGCAGCTTTGAGAACTCTTAGCTGAGAGATAATGAGGGGGTGGACAACTGCTCAGAAAAAGATTACAGTGTGTGACTGGAGCTGATTAGTAACTCTATTGCACATGCAAAATTCTGGGTCAGAGTTCAGTGGTGGAAAAGAACACTTAAGACTGGTCATAACGGAGTAGGAGCTCTGATCCCAGTTTGAAGACAGAGAAGAGCAATAGCATTTGCTCTCACGAGAACAGGGGACTTAGGCAACAGTTCCAGGGCCAAAATGAGTGCTAGCACTTGCAGCTGTAGAGGAGCAAGGGCCCCTTCTGAATAAACACAAGAGTGTAGATCAGGAGTGTAGTGATCATGCCTATCTATGCCCAGATGACATCATCTTGGAACCACTGAAAACTTGCAGACCCTAGAACTAGCTTAGAAAGCAGCAGAAGAAAAAAAATTGTAAAGCTTGGGAGAGTGCCTTCACATCTCCAGGTAGGCTGAGCCCAGCTTTAACATAAAGTTTAAATTTCAAGCAATAGCTTACAAAACAAGTATAAAGTAGGGAGCAGCTAGATGGCTCAGTGAATAGAGCAATGACCCTGGAGTAAGGAGGACCTGAGTTCAAATCCTACCTCAGACACTTGACACCAGCTGTGTGACCTTTGGTAAGTCACTTAACCCCATTTACCTTGCCTTCCCCCCTAAAAGAAGGTAAAAAGCAAGGAAACAAACAACAAAAACCTTGCCCATAAGAAAGCTACTATGGTGATGGGAAAGACCAAAAGACAAACTCAAAAGAAGACAACAATTTGAAAATGCCCATAATCAAAGCCTAAAAGAAAAAAAGGTAATTGGCCCCAAGCCCAACAATAATTCCTGGAAGAGTTAAAGAAAGAGATGAGTGGTAAAGGGAAGTTTGGGGGAAAATGAGAGTGATGCAAGAAAATTATGAAATGAGAATTAACAGCTTGGTAAAAGAGGCAGAGAAAGTACTAAAGAAAATAATACTTTAAGAAACAGAATAGGCCAAATGGTAAAAGAGGCATTAAAATTCGCTGAAGAAAAGAACTCATTAAAAGCAGAATAAAGTAGCTGGTTTTATGAAAAAAAAATAATTAAACCATGAGTTAATTTGACGTAAAAAAAAAGAAAACCAAATTACTAGTATCAAAAATGAAAAGGATGAATTCACTACCAATGAAGATGAAATTAAACAGATTATTAGGAGCTATTTTACCCAATTATATATCAATAAGTCTGACAATCCAAATGAAATGGACAAATATTTACAAAAAATATATAAATTGCCAAGATTGGCAGAAGAAGAAATAGGATATTTAAATATCTCTATCTTAGATAAAGAAATTGAACAAGTCATAAATAAGCTCCCAAAGAAAAAATCCTCTGGAATCAGATGGATTCACAATTGAATTCTAACAATCACTTTTAAAAATTAAATCCAATATTATAAAAACTATTTGGAAAGAGAGGCAAAGAAGGAGTCCTAACAAATTCCTTTTAAAAGCTAAATATTTGAAACCTAAACCAGCAAAAGCAAAAGGAAATTGTAGTTCAATTTCCCTAATGAGTATTGATGCAAAAATTTTAAATAAAACTCTAACAGGGAGTTTATTGCAATATTTCAAAAATATCACACACTACGAATAGGTGTGGTTTATAGGAACATAACTAATCATGCTAATAACAAAAGCAAGAAAAATCATACAATTATCTTAACAGGTGCAAAAAAAACGCATTTTGACAAAATACAACACTTATTCCTATTAAAACACTAGATAAGAGAGGAATAAATAGAGCTTTCCTTAAAATAAGTGGAGATAAGCTGGAAGCCTTCCTAGTAAGATCAGGGGTGAAAGTAATTGCAAAATGCAGCTGGAAGTTCCCACAAGCTTCCATGAAACTATAAAATACAGTCAAAAGAATGAAAGATAGATGAAAATATATACTATCTAAACAGAAGAAAAACAATTTATCTAGAAAATAGACCAGAGAAAATTTATATTTATATTTTTTTATTTTATTTTTAATTTATGGAATAAAACAAGAATTTCCATAACATAGTATAATAACCAAAAAAAGATGACTGCATAGGAAACTGCTAATCTATTATGTGCAAGTTGCTGTTCCTTTTAAATATACATTGCAGTTATTTAAATTTCCTTTTCTCCCTTTTTTCTTCCCTCCTCACTACTCTAGAAATGATTAACATTACACACACACACACACACACACACACACGCACACACACGCACACACGCACGCATGCACACACATACAGACACAGACATAAATCATCGATACTTCTATTTATCAGTTTTTTCTCTAGATGCAGTGTCTTCATTCTTTGTAGTTAATTTGGGTATATATAATAGTGAAAAATGGCTTATTTTGCTCAAAATAGTTCTTAAAACAATATTGCTATTACTGTATGTAAAATTCTCTTGGTTCTGCTCATTTCACTCTTCATTAATTTGTACTAGTCGATCCATATTTTTTTCCAAGATCATTGAGCTCATCATTTCTTTTAGCACAGTAGTTTTCTATCACAGTCATGTACCACAACTTGAAGAGAGATAATTTAAGGATTATTGGACTACCTGAAACTCATTATCAAAAAAGAGCCTATAAATCATATTTCAAGAAATTATCAAGGGAAAATATCCTATATCTTAGATTTGGAGGCTAAAATAGAAGTTAAAGGAATCTACTGATCACTTCCTAAAATTCCAAAATGAAAACTCCCAGGAATATTATAGCCAAGGCTTAAGAAAAGCACTAAAAGGTAAATATTAATATCAAAACACAAGGACTCAATAATGTTAAACTTTTTACATTTCTTTATGGGAAGACTACAGAGACAATTGTTAGAATTGTATTATTATCAGAGCAGTTGGAAGCAGTCTCGATAGATTAAGGACACAGGTGTGAATTGACTGTGTTGAGATGATCTCCAGAAGGAAAGGGGGGGGAGGGAGAGAGGGAGGAAGAAAAGGAGGATGGAATGAAGAAAAGAAGGAAAGAGTGAGGGATGGATGAAGGAAAGGAAGAACAAAGAAAGAGAAAGATGAAAGAAAGAAAAAGAAAGGAAGAAAGGAAGAAAGAAAGACAGGAAGGAAGGAAGGAAGGAAGAAAGGAAGGAAGGAAGGAAGGAAAGAAGGAGGGAAAAGGCAAGGAAGGAAGGAAGGAAGGAAGGAAGGAAGGAAGGAAAGAAGGAGGGAAAAGTAAGAAAGAAAAGAGAAAGGGGGATGCACTAGTAGAAGTGGAGAGGGAGAGATAAAATGGGAAGAAGAACACAAGGAAGAATTTTTACAGTAGAAGGGAAAATGGGGAGGGTGGTTAATGCTTGGACCTTACTCTCAATAGAATTCGTTCAAAGAGGGAAGAATACACACACACACACACACACACACACACTCACAATTGGATATAGAAATCTATCATTCCCAACAGGGAAATAAGAAGGTCATCGAATAAGAAAATAAGAAAAGGTTAATAGGGGCATGATAAAAAGGGAAAGAAGATGAAGGGAGCAATGGAGAGAAGCAAAACAGACTTTTGAGGAGGGACAGGATAAAGAGAGAGAGAAAGAGAGAGAGAGAAACAGAGTCAGAGAGAGATAGACAGACAGAGAAAGACACACAGAGAGAAACAGAAGAAACAGAATAGAGGGAAATACAATTAGTAGTCATAATTGTAAAGGTGAATGAGATGAATTCACCCATAAAATGGACATGGATTGCCAAGTAGATTGGAAACTAAAATCCAATAATATGTTGTTTACATGAGACACAGTTGTAAAAAAAAGAAACACAGTTAAAATAAGGATATGGAGCAGAATCTATTATGCTTCAACTGAAGAAAAGGCCAGAGAGAGTTATTATGGTCTCAAACAAAGCAAAAATGAATATAGATCTAATTAAAAGAGATAATCAGAGAATCTTTTCTTAGTTCAATATCATCAAAATTATTCATTTTATATCTCATAATGCTCTCTGTCTCTTGTTTGTTCATAAATTGTTCACTTATCCATATCTGATACGGAATATTTTCCATATTCTTCAAATTTTCTTGTAATGTCTCCCTTTATAACTAGGTCATGTATCCATTTTTACCTTATATTTTTCTTTGGAGGGGTGAAGGAAGGACAATTGCGGTTAAGAGCCTCGTCTAAGGTATGTCAAGTGTCTGAGGCTGGATTTGAAGTCAGGTCCTCCTGACTCCAGGGCCTGTGATCTACTCACTGCACCACCTAGCTGCACCCATTGTTACCTTATATTAGAAAATGGTGTAAGTTATAGGTCTATATCCAATTTCTACCAGACTGCTTTCCCAGTAATTTTTACCAAATGATGAATTCTTATCCCAAAAGCTTAAATGTTTATACTGGTCAAACAAAAGGTTGTTATGGTTATTTACCGTAAATGTATATGTATTTTATTCCATTGATCTACCTGTCTTTTTCTTAGCCAGTACCAGATAGTTTTGACACTTACTGCCTTATAATATAGTTTAAAATCTGGTACTGCTAAACCCCCTTCTTTCACATTTTTTTTCATCATTTCTTTTGGTATTCTTGACTTTTTGTTTTTCCAAATGAATTTTGTTATTATTGTTTTTTATATTCAGTAAAAAACTTGGAAATTTAATTGGGATGGCCTTGAATATATAAACTATTTGGGTAAAATTGTCATTTTTTATATTTGTCCTGCCTACCAATTGAATATTATTAATAATATTTTAATGTTAATATTAATAACAATATTTCTCTAATATTTAAATCTGATTTTATTTGTATAAAAATTTTTAAAATAAATTCATTTATATAGTTTTTGGTTTGTTTTGGCAAATGTACTCCCAAGGGCTGCACTTGAGGACCTAGAGGACCACACATGGCCTCATGGCCACAGGTTCCACACCTGTGGAAAGTTATTTTAAATGGGGTATTATTTTTAAGTATCTTTTCTTTGCAGCATTTTGTTTGTGACATATAAGAATGCTGATGATTTGTGTGGATTTACTTTATATCCTGCTGCGTTGCTAAAATTATTAATTGTTTCAACTAACTTTTCAGCTGAGTCTTTGGGACTTTCCAAGTATATCATCATATCATCTGCCAAAAGAGAGTTTTGTTTCCTCATTCTCTATTCTGAATCCTTCTATTTCTTTTTCTTCTCTTATCACTATTGGAGGAATTTCCAATACAATATTGAACAATATTTGTGACAGTGGGCATCTTTGTTTCACACTCGATATTACTAGGAAGGCTTCTACTTCATCTCCATTACAAATAAGTGCTTGCTGATGGTTTTAGACAAATTGATTTACACCAATACTTTCAAGTGCTTTTTTTTTAAATAAAAATAGTGTTGAATTTTATCAAAAGTTTTTTCTCCATCTATTGATATAATCATATGATTTTAAAACTATTATTTTGATACAATCAATTCTGTTAATAGTTTCCCTTATGTTAAGCCATCCCTGCATTCTTGGTATAAATCCCACTTGATCATGAAGTGTAATATATGTAATACACTGTTGTAAACTTTTAGGTAGTATTTTATTAAGGAATTTTGCAACCATATTCACTATTGATTGGAGAAATGCCAATTAAAGCAACTCTACTCACACCTATCAGAAATAACAAATTCTGTAAGTAATGAGGGAAGACAACTACAATGAAGAAGTGTTGGTGAACTTGTGAACTGGTCCAACCTTTCTGGAGAATAATTTGGAATTATGACCCAAAAAACCTATAAAGCTTTGGCCCAACAATACCATTACTAGGTTTGTACTCCAAAGAGATCAAAGAAAAAATGAAAAGCACACACAAACACACATTTATTTATTTATTTAAAGCAACTCCTTTTGTTTTGGCAAAGAATTGGAAATTGAGGGGATATTCATCAATCAGGGAGTTGCTGAACAAGTTGTGTATATGATTTGGGTGTAGTATTCTTTTCCTATAACAAATGATGAAGGAAATTATTTCAGAAAAAATGGAAAGACTTACATGAACTGATGCAAAGTGAAGTGAGCAGAAATGGATCATTACATAACAAGCAATAGCAATATTGAAATGACGATCAACGGTGAAAGACTTAGCTACGCCAATCAATACAATGATCCAAGATAATTCCAGAGACTTGTAACAAAAAATGTTAAATATTCCAGAGTAAGAACTGACAAACTCTGAGTGCAAACTGAAGTAGAGATTTTTATATTATTTTTACTGCTTTTATGTGATATAGTTAGTATAGAAATGTGTTTTACATAATTTCACATGTATAAATGATATCACATTTCTTGCCTTCTCAGTAAGAGGGAAAGTGGAGAAAGGGAGAAAGAGAAAATTGAGATTCAAAATTTAAACAAAAGAATGTCAAAAATAATATAAAATAAAAACAAAATTAAAAAGAAACACTAGCTATTGAAATTGACAAGGCTTTACAACTGACTATTTATAGGATCAGAGTGAAGAGTGGAGAATGATTCATAAATAGCTTGAACGATGGTGATTCCCAGGAAAGAAATAGGAAATTTTAGGAATGGGATGTGTTTGGAGAAAAAATACTAAATTCGGTTTATAAAATGTTGAGATTGGGATGCCTATTGAATTTCCAATATGAAATGTTCAATTACAGGCTGTTGGTGAAATGAGACTAGAGCTCAGGATATATTATGATTGAATACAAATACACACACACACACACACACACACACACACACACACATACACACACACGTCATAGAGATGATAATTGAGCCAATGGAAGGTGATTTCATCTCCAAAAGAAAGAGAAGAGAAACTCAGTGTCTTTGGAAACACCAGAACATTGGGGGTGAGATATAGATGATGAAAAAGCAAGCAAAACCGAGAAGGAATAGTCATATATGGGGAAGGAGAACCAAGAGAGAGCTTTGTGACAAAAATTTAAAAAAACACACATCATAATACAGACAATAAATGAAAGGACAAAGTGGCCAAAATTTGTTTTTTTTAATAGAGCTTGTAAAGGTTTTTTTTTAATGTTCTACCTCTTTTAAGTCAAAACTTTGGTATTGGGGTTTATTGTGCTTAGACAATTTAGATGCCACTCCAAGGAGAATCTCACAAACGAATCAGTCCACAAGATTGGAGGTAAAGATAAGTGAGCAACCAAGCTGAAAGGAAAATACATTTACTAGTTCACTAAGAGAGATTGCCCAGTAGTACCATGTCCACCTTCCTATGACATACACTCAGCATATTTTTTTTTCAGATTTGCTTAGAGTACACAGCTAATCAGCAACATTCATAGTATTTAACTGAACCAGTGGAGACTTGTTCTTCAATATGAGGAAACCTGATTAGAGGACTTCACAAGAAGGAGGGATTAACTGTTTATTTTGTTACCTGCTGCTCAACCATGCTATTTCTACTTGTATCGTAGCATATGATTGCCTGGATGGCCCCTCTCAGAGAAAAGAAAAAAATATTTCTAACAAATGTCTTTTTTCCTAGTATCCTTCCCCTAGTTTGGGGGTTTTGATTAAATTACTGATTTCTCCTTCTACCTTTCACATATTCAGCTACACATTTTCCCTTTTATTTTGTCATTTATCTCTCCTCTTTCAGTTAACTGCTTAGTTTAAAATCTTGTCTACCTTCCTCCCCTTATATGTGTGTATGTGTATGCATGTATACACACATATACATATATACATGTATACATATATACACACATATATGCACACATATAGTATGTATGCCTACGTATATGTAGATATATATGTAAGTATTCTTTTACTTTACTTTTTAAAATGTTTTTCTTAGCTTTGTTTTCTTCATTAATTACCTTATTTTCTACTTTATTCAAAATCTGAATCATAGCTTTAATGTCTTTATGTTCCTTTGTGGAAGTACTAGATTTGACCTTCTTTTAACCAATTTCTATATTATTGACATTATAGGTAATTGTTTTTCTTTTGTGTCTCATTCATAGAAGTTTCAATTCATAAGGGAAGTAACATTGGGCAGAAACAATGTTTTGTGGTAGAAATTACCATGTCTCAGATCCAAATCATGTAGACAAGTCTATGCCCAACCTCATCCCATCATGATGAGCCTCCTTCTCAAAGTCGTGTAATGTCATCTGTACATGTTCTTGGTGCCAAGTTGACCTTAGGAGATCACATAATACTTTGTCTTGGTTATGATGCAGCTGATGGATGCACAACATTCTTTCAGAGAAGATTGTCTTTTAATGCCACAAATCTCTCCCCACATTAAATGTATTCAAGGGGTTGCCATTTCCCATCGTAGGCATGGCCTTTTCACCGGAAGTGCTTTTCAACAGGAACCTCTCTTCCTTTCTGGGATGAATGTCTTCTTTAGAATTATCCAAAATCAATCACTCCCTTCAGCCATCTCTACCATCCCCAGGAATTTTATTTTGTTTTTTGGAGAAGAGACCATAGTAATGATCATTATTAGAGTTACAACAGCCATTTCTCTCTGCAACCCCCTTTGCCTCTCACCATTTATGCACATTTCTGTTTTGCAATTGTGCTACATGAAATACCTTGATTCATCTATATGTGGGTCAGAAGGTTTAATCTACGACGGCTAAATTCTGCTGCTCCCTTTCATCTTTTTGTAAATTTTGCATCAGTGGTAAGGGCTAGGGGCACAAGGTGGGCCCCAAGCATGAATCTGTGTATGCTCCTGCAGTGCTCTGGCTGAAGGCCTATAGAATCAGGTACAGGAAGTGTGGTAAACAAACACTTTAAAGATTAGAGTTATTTGATGCTAAATCAGATTATCTTGATAGGGTTCTATCTTTGCTTTTCTGTGAATTTAGCAATAATTACTCAATATCTTCTGGATGATGTCTTTAAAAAAGTAGGGAAGACTCAGTTTCCTAATCTAAAAAGAGGGACTAATACTTGCAGCATTTACCTCAGAGATTTGTTGTGAGGATCAAATGAAATCATGCATCTTATATACTTTTCAGATCTTAACATGATGTTTTTGAAACCTCTACCTCAGCACTCCTCTTCCTTTCTTTGAAGAGCTCGTTACCCTGAATTTCCCACCTTCACATATGTCCTCTATTCCATCAAAATTTGCCTTCAAACAATTGTCACAATGAAAATGATCTGATTTTCTAATTCAAACTAAAATGTAAATACAGGCTAATAATAACTATGCTCTGCTTCTGAAAGACAATTCTTTATCCAGCCAAGAATGAAGATGGAAGAATTTCAGGCTTTTTTGTTTACATATTTTTATATCACTATTGTACATTTGTATAGGAAAGCAGCATTGTATACTGAATAGAGAGAGAGAGTTGCCGTTGGAGTCAAGAAGATCTGGGTTTCAATTCCTGCCCTTGACAGATCCCAGATTTGTGACTCTGGGCTTCTTATTGCACTAGTCAACCAGCTAATAAATTGAAAAGCAATTAACCAATATGCATTGGAAGAAGAAACATCTTCAGCAGAATTCCTTTATGCTAATGAAATCACAATTCTGAATTAGATTAAAAATGATTCTTGTTTTCACCTTTATCTTGTAACTTCTCAAATCATACCACACTAGAGCTGCAAGAGACCACTCAGTAAGCTTTTAGTTCAACTGATTCGTTTTATATATGTGATAATGGAGAATTGTGGAGGCATAGTGTCTTACCAATATAGGGGCAATGGTGAGTAGAAAGTTGAGTGGATCTGGAGTCAGGAAGAATTGAATTCAAATCCTACTTGAGACTTTTTTATTTATTTTGAGCTACAAATTTTCTCCCCATTTCTATCCTACCCCTCCCACCCCAAGATGGCATATATTCTGATTGCCCCTTTCCCCAGTCTGCCCTCCCTTCTGCCCCTTCTGTCACTCCACTCCCCCCACCCTTATCTCCTTTCCCCTTACTTTCTTTTAGGGCAAGATAGATTTCTATACCCCATTGCTTGTATATCTTATTTCCCAGTTGCATGTGAAAACAACTTTTTTGAGCATTTGTTTTTACAATGTTGAGTTCCAAATTCTCTCCCTTCTTCCCTCTACCTTCCCTTCTTGAGAAGACAAGCAATTCAACATAGGCCACACATGTATCATTATGCAAAATACTTCCATAATAGTCATGTTGTGAAACACTAACTATATTTCCTTCCATCCTATCGTTTCCCCCTTTATTTAATTTTCTCCCTGACCCTGTCCCCTTTCAAAAGTGTTTGCTTTTGATTATTTCCTCACCCTATGTTCCCTCCCTTCTATCATCCTCCCTCTCTTATTCTCTCCCCCCCCCCACTTTCCTGTATGGTAAGATACCCGATTGAGTGTGTATGTTATTCCCTCCTTAAGTCAAATCTGATGAGAGCAAGATTCACTCATTCCATTTCACCTACCCCCTCTTTCGTTCCAATACAACTGCTTTTTCTTGCCACTTTTATGCCAGATAATTTACTCATTCTGTCCCTCCCTTTCTCCTTTTCTCAATATGTTCCTCTCTCCCCCTTAATTTTTTTAGATATCATCCCTTCATATTCAACTCACCCTGTGCCTTCTGTATATATATATATATATAGATGTATGTATGTATGTATGTATGTATATTCCCTTCAACTACCCAAATACTAAGAAAGTTCTCATGAGTTACAAATGTCATCTTTCCATGTAGGAATGTAAGCAAAACAGTTCAACTTTAGTAAGTCCCTTATGATTTCTCTATGCTGTTTACCTTTTCATGCTTCTCTTGATTCCTGTATTTGAAAGTCAAATTTTCTATTCTGCTCTGGTCTTTTCATTGAGAAAGCTTAAAAGTCCTCTATTTTATTGAGAATCCATATATGGCCTTGGAGCATGATACTCAGTTTTGCTGGGTAGGTGATTCTTGGTTTTAATCCTAGCTCCATTGAGAGCTCTTCAATCCCTTATGTAGAAGCTGCTAGATCTTGTATTATCCTGATTGTGTTTCCACAATGCTCAAATTGTTTCTTTTTGGCTGCTTGCAATATTTTCTCCTTGACTTGGGAACTCTGGAATTTGGTGACAATATTCCTAGGAGTTTTCTTTTAGGATCTTTTTCAAGAGGCAATCAGTGGATTCTTTCAATTTCTATTTTACCCTCTGGCTCTAGAGTATCAGGGCAGTTTTCATTGATAATTTCGTGAAAGATGATATCTAAACCCTTTATTTTATCATGGCTTTCAGGTAGTCCAATAATTTTTAAATTATCTCTCCTGGACCAATTCTCCAGGTCAGTGGATTTTCCAATGAGATATTTCACATTGTCTTCCATTTTTTCATTCTTTTTGTTCTGCTTTATAATTTCTTGATTTCTCATAAAGTCACTAGCTTCTACTTGCTCCATTCTAATTTTTAAGGTGGTATTTTCTTCAGTGGTCTTTTGGACATCCTTTTCCATTTGGCTAATTCTGCCTTTCAAGGCATTCTTCTCCTCATTGGCTTTTTGGAGCTCTTTTGCCATTTGGGTTAGTCTATTTTTAAGGTGTTTTCTTCTTCAGTATTTTTTGGGTCTTCTTTAGCAAGCTGTTAACTTGTTTTTCATGATTTTCTTGCATCACACTCGTTTATCTTCCCAATGTTTCCTCTACTTTTTGTACTTGATTTTCAAAATTCTTTTTGAGTTCTTTCATGACCTATTTATCTTGGAGGATTTTGATGTAGGCTCTTTAACTTTGTTGACTTCTTCTGGCTGTATGTTTTGATTTTCTTTGTCACCAGAAAAAGATTCTATAGTTGAGTATTTTGTAAGGGTATGACTGCTTTCAGAGTGGAGAGTGCTTTGCCCCAAGCTTCATGAGTCTTGCACTGCTGTTTTCAGAACTACTTCTATTCTGAGGTGGTATGATACTCCTCTCCGGGCCTGTTCTCTGGTCTGCGAGTGCAAGCACTCCTTTCTGCCCTGTAGCTCCCAAGGGGACTCCTTCTCCGCAGTCATCCCAATCTCTGCCAAACCAGTATTCCTCCTTCCCCAAGAAATGCCACCCAGGATGGTGACCCAGCTCCAAACAGGGCAAAGCAAGAGAACCCTGCCTCTGCTCCAGCAAAGCACTCCTTGCACTCCCACTCTGATCTGCTGCTTGATTCCTCCCACTGTGTGCACCAGGGCCTCTGAGAGTAGTTGACACTGGGGCTTTGGAGGCAGCCGTTGGAGTTTCCTTCTGCTTCCAGCCACCTCCCTTGGGGCTGGGGCCAGACTGGGCACTTCTCTCACCCAGATCCAGCAGATTTCCCACTGACCCACTAAGTTGTCTTTGGTGTTTGTGGGTGCAGAAGTCTGGTAACTGCTACAGCTCAGTTCATGGCCCTGAGGCCTGCTCCATCAGATATATTCCAGGCCTGCTCTTTCCTGGTGCAGTCCATGCTGGGCTACACTCCTCTCCCAGCATGGTGCTATAGATGCTTCCCAGTGACCATCCAGTCTGTCCTGGGCTGGAGACCTGCTTCCCTTTGTTATTTTGTGGGTTCTGTAGCTCTAGAATTTGTTCAGAGCCAGTTTTATGGGTGTTTGGGGGGGGTTTGGGGGAGAGCTTAAGCGAGTGTCTGTTTTCCAGCCTCTATCTTGGCTCCACCCCTTATCTTAGATTTTGTTAGCTCTCTGACCTTTGGTAAGTCACATAATTTCTGTGTGACTCAGTTTCCTTAACTGTAAAATGAGGATTAGTGTAGTGCCTACATCTCAAAGCATTGTCAAGAGGATTAAAAGAGGTAATATTTGTAAACTATTTAGCACAGTGTCTGTATAACTGGTACTTAATAAATACTTGTTCTCATCTCCTTCTCTTATGCAAAATAACACAATGAGTTAGTTAAACATTGGAACTAGAACTCTGATTTTGTCTCTTAATGTAATGGATTTCATTTTTGTCCAACTCTTCATGACTCCTTTTGGGTTTTATTTTTTTTTTTTTTTGGTTTTTGTTTTTGTCAGAAATACTGGAGTGGTTTGCTGTTTAAACAGGCTTAAGTGACTTGCCCAGGGTCACACAGCTACTAAGTATCTGAGGCCAGATTTAAACACAGGAAAATGGTTCTTCCTGATGCCATAGGTGTTTCAGTGAATTGAGTGCTAGAGCAGGAGTCAGGAAGGGTGAAATCTAACCTCAGATACTTTCTAGCTATGTGATCCTGGGCAAGTCACTTAACGTCTTTTTACCTTAATCCACTGGAGAAGGAAATGGCAAATCACTCCAACATCTTTACCAAGAAAACCCCATTCAGGGTCTCAAAGAGTTGGACACTACTGAACAACAGCAATCCAATGTATGGTATATTCTTTCCATTTGACTATGGACAGACTCTGATGTCATATAAGACCAGCTCTCAATAGTTATGAGTTGATCTGTTTGAAATACATACTTTAAAATTTGGGGACTCTTTCCTAACTTTAGTTTGACTTCATGGCAGGTCAATAGAACTCAATGTGGTGCAGCCTAAGGAGAACTGGATGAAATCCCAGAAGGCCTGACTTCTCACTTCATCTCTGCCATTTACCTTACTTACTTGTGATCATAGACAAGTCACTTGGTGTGTCTGAGTCCTGAGAGAAGGGAATCATAATTCTAGATTTGGAAGAAACCTCAGCAACCATCAGGCCCAACTCCATCATTTTGAAGAAGAGGAAACTATGGAAAATGGAGGACAAGGGACTTGGATATCAGATACTAAATATTAAAAGAGATATATAAACCTCAGGCCACTGACTTCAAAAGTCTTTGTTCTTTCCATTGCTTTGGTTTCTGAAATGTGAAGGAGTTGCATTATATCATCTATAGGCTCCCTTTCAGGTCTTTCATTCTATATAATTATCTTGTTCACAAGAAGTTGAAATAGCAGTCAGTTAAAATTCAAAATGTATTTTTTAACTTGACATAGTCTTAAAATTTGTGGGACTACTGAAATATAATTTGTTGGGTCCTGTAAACAAGAAGACCAAGAGCATTACTAAGGTTAATTTTATAGTTTTGACAGACTTACTAGTCGAAGTTGCTTTCAACATGCTTCTGTCAACTAACTCTATAATTGAAGAGGACCCAAAAATTCAAACCAGCCACTTAAAGAAGGATGATAAATACAAAGACATGATTTGAGACCAACTGAACTGTTTTGTTCATAGTAGGAAAGGAAAGGAAAAAGCTGAAGATCGTGGATCATCATTTTATGGTTTTAAATATTCTCCTGATCCAAAACCATCTCACATGATATCACCAGTATATTCATTAAAAGAGTGATATAACATGTTTAGCCCAAAGGCCCTGTCCCTCAACATTAGCATCATAGAATGGTTCCACAAAATTAAATTTATTTGTTGATTTGGCATGGGTAAGCTATAATTCTCTACACAGAGAACTTTTACTTACAGTAAAACTTCTCTAAATGATTTTTGTATGAGAATGAAAGGCCCACTGTGGTTTTATTTCATGAGGGTTGATTTACTTGAGCACAGTTTCATAGTAAAAACCAAACACAATGATGTAAACATTAAGTTTTTTTTTAAGTCATATTGACAATGTACTTGGAATGATGGAACTTGAGTCCTGAACCAATCTAGGCACATTTAATCTTTTGAAAGTAAGAACAGAAGATTTATAAAAGATGTGAGGAGAAAAAATCAGGTGCATAGTCCTAAAAGCACTTATGTTGTCAAGGCCAAATAGGATTAGCTGAATAAGCAATCTCAGTTTAAAGAACCATCAAGTAATCAAGCCTAGTCTGACTTATGCACACCATCAGATTGAATCCTTATGAATATATTGACCTGTTGACTCTGAACCTTGTAGCACAATCTTAAACAGTATTTAACAAAACGAAGACGAACAACGGTAAAGAGAAATAGGGAATCACATTGTTCTCAGAAACTCTTTGCCAGCTGGCCTAATCAGAGTCCTTTTCCTTTTTCTTTTCAACAAACAAAGCCTACTTGTTCTACTTTTCAACAGTAGTCACTATTAGTCATTAGTTGAAATGTATGCTCTTGCTTGCTTGCTAGAACAAGAAATAAATCCCAGGCATAATTTTTAGTTCCAGTTCTAGTACAAACATAATGCTGAGGATCAGATAGAACTTGATATTTTTATGGTCATAGTCAATAGCTATTGAGCTATTTGTGCTGTGGTAAAGGTGAATGAATGAATGAATGCAATATTTATTATGGCTTATTATATACAGAACACTGTGCTAATCACTGCGAATATACATAGACAAGACAGTTCCTGCTCTCAAGGAGCTCACGTTTTGATGGGGGAGGCAACACCCATGGAAGGTTTCAGATACAAGTCAGATGGAATTGTTCTATGCATTTTCAGTAACTGTGGCTATAGTATCTGCTACAGCAGTTGCCACTCTTCATGTCCAGAAGAATGCTTCCAAAAAGGATGGTTGAGAGTCCTGTACTGGAAGCATCACTATTACCAAAGTTCTGTATTCAAGGTGTCTCAATCAGGGTCTGATTTGAGAAGGTGGTGAAAGTGGTGATGACGGATTGACTTATATGGTATATACTGCTCCAGCTAGGCTGGCCTTATGGTTTCTGGTGTTGCAATCTACTTGGCACTTGGTTATAGCTGCCCCTTGCTTTATAAGAGTCAACCTGGGTGGATGATAGCGTCAGGGTTGGGCTAGAAGTAGGACTGCTTTGAGAACTCATCTTAAGGTTAAAGAGAAAAGTCCCTCAAGACTTCCTCTACTATTGTCCTTTGGTCCTAATAAACAAAGCTTTTTGGGTGAAATTCTCTGGGCAACATTTTCCAGAAATATTTAGCTCTGACTGTGAAGCATTGGTAACACCAGAAAAGGACTCTAATTGGGGAGAATATTGAGACTTTAATTTTGGGATTTGGGAGACTTTTAAAAAGAGATTGCTAGAGACATGGAAATGTGTGGACATGGGGAAACAAGCCACAGGCTTTAGCTGGAGTAAGTAAGCAGAACAGAAAGGTTGTGCATTAAACAGTATAGATAAAGCACTTTTGAATCCAAGAAACGCAGCAGAATTTTGATGACATCATAGCTGAAAACCATTAGTATATCTCCAGCCATATGGAGGAATCTCAGAAATCCCCAGTCTTTCCCTAAAGAGGCTTTCGGGAGAAACCCTTTTCCCACCTAGGGCAAAGGTACCTGAAGCACCGGTGTGTCTCCCCCAAGATTCTGGGAGAAATAGTGAGGATCAAGGGGTGTATTCAATTATAACCAACTTGGCACCTATATAAAGCTCTAATTCTATGGCTCTTTCTTGCACCTCTTCTATTTTCCCTCCTTATGATTTCATTTGTTGATTTCATCATTACCCATTCAATTATCACCTTTATACAGATGATTTTCAAATTTGGGTGTCCAACTCGAACTTCTCTCCTGATCTCTAAGTTTATATTTCAAACTGTCTATTGAACATTTTGAACTGGATGTCTCATGTGCATCTTCATCTTTAATATGTCCAAATTTGAACTCAATATCTGCTCCCAATCCTGGTCAAACAAGTACTCCTTTCTTCCTCATTTTCCTACTACTGTTGAAGGCATCACCATCCTCCTGGGTTTACAGTCTGGCAAAATGTCATCCTTGACTCTTCACACTTACCTCTATATCCAATCAGTTGCCAAGTCCAGCCATTTCCTCTTTTGTAGCATTTCTCACATAAGCTACTTTTTTTTCTCTGGCATTGCTAACACCATGGTGCAACTCCTTATCGCCTCACATCTGGACTGTTGCCATAGTCTGCTAGTTGGTCTGCTTGCTTCAAGTTTCTTCCCACACCATTCTTTTCCCCCAACTGTAAAAATGATCTTCTTAAAGTGTGAGTCTGACCAAGCCCATTGATCATTATTCAATAAACTCCTCTGTTTGACTTTGAAAGTCCTTCATGATCTGTCCCCTTCCTACCCCTCCATTTTTATAATTTACTCCCTTCCACATACTTGACAACCCAGTGACACCAGGTTCATTGCCACTCCTCCCAGAATTCATTCCCTCTCCTGAGCCTATGCATTTTAACTGGCTAGATTCCCATTCCTGGAATTCTCTCCCTCCTAATCTCCATATCCTGACTTCTCTAGCTTTCCATAGGTTCCATCCCAAATCATAAAAGAAGAGAGGAATAGAGGGGAAAAAGGAGGAAGAAAATAAGGATTTATTAAGTGTCTACCATATGCCAGGCATTGTGTTACACACTACAAATATCTCATTTGATCTTCACAACAATTCTGGGAAGTAAGTGCTGTTATTATGCACATTTTATAATTGAGGAACTGAGGAAGATAAGTTAAATGACTTGCCAGCATCACAACTAGTTTCTGATACTACACTTGAAGTCAAATCTTCCTGGTTCCAGGCTCAGATCTCCATCTGCTGGGTCGTCTCACTGCTGAAGCAAATATTTAATTAGATAACTGATTGGTAGGTACTATTATGTTTCCCATTTTACATATAAGTAAGCTGAAGTGGAGAAGTTTCCCAAGGCCACATAGCTGATAAGTGACTGAGGTAGGATTTGAATCCAGGTCTTCCCGAATCCAAGTTCAGCACTCTAAGTGATGCCACTTAGCTACTTAGAAGGATTCACAGAAGGAATGTTTTCCCCTACAGTTACAGAAGTCCTTCAAACTGGATTTCCCTTAGTGTATTTAAAATATAATTTGATATATGTTAAATTTCATGAATAACTATCTAATAGAATTATACTTATTTAACAACAAATATATAAAAAAAATTTTAATGCAAACCATATCTATGTAAGACAACAATGTTCCAGAATGATCCAGTATGGGCTAAAATAACATTTTCCTCCTCTTCCTTGACATTTCTTATTCATATTCAGGTAAAAAGGGTTTTTATAAAATAAAGAATTTTGGGAATTTGGATATGTATGATTTATTGACAGCAATGTGAGGCTTTAAATTTTTAAAACTCAGTACAAAAGATGGAAAGTTCTTTGAGTACAAGGAGTGTTTCATTCTTCTCCTTGAGGTTCTGGTACCTAGCAAAGTTCTTGACACATAGCAGGTTTTTATTAAATACTTACTGGTTGATTGGATTATTTTAATGCAATAATTTCTGGGCAGAATCACTTCCCGTGTTCAATTCTTCTCCATATGTGTTATTCCCTTTTCCAAATGTTTGCTTTTGTGTGGCTGGCCACAAGCTCCTGCCTCATTTCTTCATGTCACGGAGTTAGTGGTCTGTCTGAGCATGGCTGGCCATAAGTGAAATAATTCTAGCAGATGATTAAATTAGGAATTTATGTTCAGTGTATAGCCCTGGATGTTTCCATTTTATGAATTTACAGACATAACATTCAGTGTGGGGCCGTGCCAAGGATGATACAATTTGTATCACACTTGGCCACTGTTTCTGTTTACCAGGGATACTTTAGCTAGCTTGTCATCTAAAGGAAAATCAAGTCAATACTTAAAACAAAAAGAGAACGCCACCACCCTCTGTCCTTTGCTGCCCTATCACTTACTAACTGCTTTGCATATGTCTTTAAAAATAAAATTAAAGAAGAATAACTAAAAGCAAACTGGTCCAGGGGATGTATTCCATTTGTTGTTGGCTCGAATAAAGTCTAATATCACAACATTGATACATCTTATAATTTTTTTTCATAAACAAGAAAGTAGCAATAGGGCCAAGGGATCTTTGCAGCAGAGTTCTAAATTCAAGGCATGCTTATACCCCTAGGTACGACCATACCTATGTCTAGCCTCAGGGTCATTTGGTGGTCCAGGACCCAAATATCCACTTGGGAAAGGGAAGAGATAAGTAGTTATTAACTACCAGACACTGTGCTAAGTGATTTATAAACATGATCTCATTTCATCTTCCTAACAACGCTGGAAAGTAGGTGCTGTTATGAACCTCATTCTATAGTTGAGGAAACTGAGTCAGAAAAAGGTTAAGTGACTTGTCCAGGATCACACAACTAGTTACCGTGTGAAGCTGGATTTGTACTCAGGTCCTTCTGACTCCAGGCCCAGCATGCTATCCCCTGCACTATTTAGCTGCCTCTGTGATTATATAGTAGAAAGTCCATTCTCTTCTAAGAAAACTATAGCCAAGGTGTTATATAATCAATTTTTCACATGGCCCTATTCCTTGCCATACATACAAGCCTTGAATTAAATGTTCCCTAGGTGCATATTTAGGAAATCCATTTGTTTTTGTTCAGAAATTATTTCAAATTTTTTTTTCTCAAAAAAAAGGGGTTTATATCGCATATGGATGGATACTCATTATATAAGTGAATAATGGGCATTTCTAGGTTTCTGGGTTAAATGAATCAATATTATCTCATTGGTCACTGTTCTGAATGAATTAGCATTCAGCTTAGTAGAGACATTGAAAGTCTATTGACTACAAGACACTATCTTTGTCATTTGAACAGTAAAAAAAAAAACTACTAAAATTTGGCTGTTGCTTTTATGAATATATACTATGGAATAGTAGAGTAGAAGAAATAACACATACAAAAATGTTGTTGTTGAGTTGTTTTGGTCATGTTTGACTCTTTGTGACCCTATCTGGGCTTTTCTTGGCAAAGATACTGGAATGGTTTGCTATTTCCTTCTCCAGATCACTTTACAGATAAGGAAAAAGAGGTAAAGAGGGTTACGTGACATGATTAGGGTCACACAGTAAATATCAGTGGCCAGATTTGAACTCAGGAAGTTAAGTCTTCCTGACTCCAGGCCCTGAACTCTATCCACTTAGCCACCTAGCTGCTCCATATAGAACTACTGTGCATTAAAAGGCAACAGGAGGCTGAGAATTATAGTGCATACCTAGAATCCCTCCTACTGGGGAGGCTGAAGCTAATGGATTGCTTCACTGGGGCCCTGAGCTACAGTAGAAGTAAAACCAAGCTGTTGCCTGTGGTAAGTCTGGCAACAGTATGGCAAGCCTGAAGGATTGGGGCAACACTGGATTGCCTAAGGTGGAGGCAAAGTAGGCAAGGTTGGAAAGGAGCTGTTCAAACTTCTGTGCCGATCAGCAGCGGGATATGGGATATATCAGGGGCTTCTGCACATCCATCCTGGAAGATAAAGGGAGGGCAATCTCAATAGATAGATAGATAGCTAAATAGATAGATAGATACATACATACATAAGTACATAGACAACAGATAAAAATGCAGTAAGAGAGATTAATAATTCTATTTCAGAAAAAAATTGAAAAATCTTCTTTGGAGTAAGTTTCTTAGAATATCCAACAATGTTGTAATTCTTCTCCGCAACTTGACTAGTGTATAAATTAATTCAATGCGAAGTCATTCGTGGTAGTTATATGAGATTCCGTGCCGTCTTGGGGACGGAGGGGAGAAAATCTGGAACTCAAAATTATGTAGAACCGTCTGTTGTAAACTAAAAATAAAAATAAATTAAAAAAAATATCCAACATCCATGCCAGGCCTTGGAGTTATGTAATAATGCTGAGGGAAAAGAAATTTGGGGTATGTGAAATTATTAGATAATATTATGATGTTTATCATGAATTGAAATGATTCCCCAATCAATAAGGAAGAAATAATATGCTTAGGTGGTTTGTTTTTGATGTCCCCAGTCCATTGCCTAAGGCAAATCTGTAAACACTAGGAAATCTGAAATAAACATTTTTTTTTGCCTTCTTCATAATTAACACCAACTTTGACAATAAAACCTGTCCATTAAAAATTCTCTGGCTATTGACAATTCATACCAATTCACTAATTAAGAATGATATCTTTCCATGCTGTTCTAATTATTTAGCTGAAAGTCAGAAAATAGAGATTCCCTTTCTGGTTGCACCAAAACATCATCTGCACCAGGTCAGGGATTACTAATCTATATTCTAGTGGTGGCATGACAGCCATAAGACATGTTCTCATTAAAACTGCCTGTTGAACTTGAGCTTTCTCAAGTTACATGACACATAACTTTGGAAAGGAGAGCATTGGAAATGTGTTAAAATGATAAAGTGAATTGCCGAGAAAGAGAGTTATTGTATTATTTATCTTAAAATTTACAAGGCCAAGGAGTGACATAAGAACGGTCTTATCCATCTATAAAGGTTTGCTGTGAAAAGTGACAAGCCATTCACCATTGAGAATCAGAGGAAGAATTATGGATAGTAGGATTTATGTTAGATGCAAGAATTTCTGCGATATTCTATATGAGAATCTCTTTCCCTGGAAATCTTTGAGAACTGAGGAAATATCCATCCATTTTATATGATTTAGCCAGTTTCGGAAAGCAATGCAGGAATTCACTAAATGGCCTTTTGACGCATTGTCAAGTCCTTTGATTATGTGATTGTTATTTTAAATATCTTTAAGTATCGTGTTAAGAAAGAAAACAATAAAAACATAGGAATTCACTTTTTCTTTTTCTTCTTTTTCTTCTTCATCTTCCTCCTCCTCTTCCTCCTCATTCTCCAGCTATTTTCTTTTTTAATTTATTCTTTTCTCCATTATATGTAAAAATAAATTTTACATCTGTTTCTTAAAGTTTTGAGTTTCAAATTCTTGCCCTCCTTCCTCCCCTGCCTCCATTGAGAGGGCAAGCAATTTGATATATGTTATATGTGTGCAGTCATGTATTATAGATTTCCATAATAGTTGTACTACAAAATAAAACAGACCAAGGAAATCAAGAAAAAAAATAAAATAAAAACTATGTTTTGATCTGTCCTATGTGTATTTTCTAAGCTATGTTTTATTGAAATCTTATATAAGCATGAAAAATTATGTGGCATAACTTATAGAGAGATTACCTTAAATCCTGGAAGACCTGTGTTCAAGTACTGCTTCTTACATGTACTGTGTCCCAGTTAAGTCACAACCTCTCAGTGCTATAAGCAACCTTAGGGACTATAAGTTTGAGAAAGGTGACTACCTGCATTAATATATTAATAGAATCTCTGAAGCCAGTGAAATCAAAGCTTTCCCTAGCCCTACTTTGAAATATACATATAAAATTTCAAAATATTTACATTTAGTTTGCCTTCAGGTAATTCAAATAAACAAAAATATATTAAGTATACAGAATGCTGCACCAGGTACTGGGGAGGATATAAAGTTTAAATCAGATATACAAAGCTTATAGTCTGGTGGAGGTATATGAAATTTACCAAAATACTTTTAACATAAAATATTACAGACATGCTAAATGAAATATCACATATCTGAGGACTGCAAGGAATCTGGTTTTACTAGAGCACTGAGTGTGTGTAGGGAAGCAGCGTGAGATAAGCTTGGAAAGGCATGGGGGCAGGTGCTTGAAAGGTCTTGAATTTCTTTTAAATTGAGTCTGAAATGTTGAAATAATGCTATGACCAAATATATGCATTAAGATTATTCTAGAAATAGGATGAAGACTGAATTATATAAGAGGAAAGAGTGGAGGCAGGAATTAAGAGTTAGATGGTTAGAGGTTAGGAGTCCATTTTGAAAGTGGTGAGCAACATATGAGGACATATGGAAGTACAAAAGCAATGGTACTCCAAAGGGGAACAGATCTGAGAGGTATTGTGAAGGTACAACCAACAGGACTTGCTAGCCTATGGGAGAGGTTAGTTAGACAAGAGAGAAGAGGCAAATATAATCCAAGATTTTGAAGATGAAAGGCTGGGTAGATAAATTAGTATATTTTTAGAATTTTTTTAGAAATAATAAAGTTAGAAGGATGAGTATGTTTAGGAAATGTTCTAAGTTTGATTTAGAGTGTAAATTGATGGTGTTAGTGGGAGATCCAAGGAGATTACAGGATATCTTTTAAGCAATCATAAATGTATGTCTGGACCTCAGAAGTAAGAACAGGACTGAAAATATGTATTTTGGCTTTCATTCAGTGGCAGTTGAAACCATAAATTTTAAAGGATTGTCAAGAAAGAGAAGAAAAAGCAGAGAGGAGGATAAAGGAAAGATCTTTAGACAACATTCGCTTAGGAGAGGAATCAAGTGATTCAAGAAAAAGTGATAGATTTGGAGTCAAAAGATATAGGGAATTCTATCCACCATGCTACCATGGGGAAGTCATTTGATATCTCAGTCTTAGTTTCTTCATCATATATACTACATGATTTCTAATGTCCTTCCTAGCTCTAACTCTGTGAACCCAGGATATTATACCTGAAGGGGTCAGAAATAAGATTGGCATCAGCAAAGGTGAAAGAGAGAGCTCATAGGGACAAACAGAAAAATATTGTCTAGGAAAAAAAAGGGAAGAGAGACTAGGTTAGGCATAAAATTGGGAAGGATGATGGGTCAAGTGATTAGAGGGACAGGTATTATGGTACACTTATATGATTACTTACTTGATTTAATTATTGAGTTATCTTTTTGGTGGGAAAAATTCTCATATATGGGTCTACCATAGTACTTTTTGCAAATTTATGTCCACATACTCAACAAAATCCATGGCATTGATGATTGAAAATTGTGTAGATACTGTTTTTGCTTCATGCTCTTGGTAGTAGTCATGTTTGCAATCATGTTCCATATGTTGAATCCAGTACCTTAAGTGGAGGAAGTCATCATGACATGACAACAATTAAGGGACAATTGATAGTTTCTAAAGGAAGATTATATCTGAGGGAAATAAGGTGTATTCCAAGACTTGGTCCAATGCATTAAATCAGAGACAACTTCAAATCAAAATCATAAAAATGTCGCCTCCAAAGAATGAAATGAGAAATTGGAATGAAGTAGAGAGTGGAAATTTCAAAACTGGAAAGTCTAGCACAGAACTTGTTGGAATGAATGAAGTGGTCATCAGTAAGATGGCAATTTCTCCTACAAGACTTTTTTTGGCATTCTTATGCCAATCACAGGCCAATAATGTTACATCTCCATTTCCATACCACTCCAATCCCTAGGCCTTTCGCCATATGTTCTTAGTCTCTTCACTAAGCTCCTTATATTGTGATATGTTGATGTATCTGTTCTCTCAGCATATTGGTACCACTTCCTCCATTGCAGATCACAACTTGCCCATACCTCTTCCTTCTACATGATTCTCATCTGTAGTTTCCATAAAATAACTATCCATTGTGATGGTAGCCCTCTTCTAAGGATCTTCTAAGTAAATATCTGTGGATTCCAATGCAATTCTTTGTCCATCTATTATCCCTCCCTCTCTCTACATGACAAATCTATCTAGATATGTCATATGTGATGTCATTTTTGTGACTGCATGGGTTAAAGGTATTAGAGGACATATACTCCACTTTACCTATATCTTGTTAGATTATCCTTACTCCTGAATTTACTTGAGATTTTGACATTTCTGAAATTATAACGATTTGTAAATCACTGTATTATACCATAAGTCATGATAGTATCACTGGAAGAACTCTGATGTTTAAAAGATATGCTTAGGATTATAGAAAGTGCTATAAATTTTCCCAAAGTTATCTATCTTGTTCCTTCCATTTTATTCATTTATGAGCTGAAAATCATTGTTCATCTGAAGTGTCTGTACAAGATTTACATCCTGAAGGACAAGCTCAATGGATTGACAGTCTACTATATGTCATAATCTAGGCAACACATATTATTCAATCAATTAGTTTTCGCTACTAGGGCATTTTTTTGAGTGGGTGTAAATCTTACCTAAGGGGCCAATACTGTCCCAGGGCTCACTGTGAATAAAACCATAACATTCATGGATAGGAGAATCTGAACAACTTCACCATCTATTAATAATACATCTTCCATTTAAACTGAACAAGCCATCTTTCATGATAGCAGTGAAATCCTTTGGCAAGCATATCTCTCTGTTGTGTACCTTTCTTAGTTGATATCAACTATAAAATATCTGAAAAATTATCTTTGCTCTTGTATGTTTCAAGGAATTTATATGATCTTAATATATTCATGAGGGATGTCTTGTTGGAAGAGAATTTTTAAGGATGTGCTGTGCTCTACGAAGTTTTTTTGTTATTCAAACACAAAAAAATACTATGGAATCTTGTATTCATTATGTTTTTCAGTCAATTGAGTGCCTGTAAAGATGGAATTTGCTTCAGGGAATGATCTGTGAAAGTTTGCCTGTTCTCTTCATCAAAGATATCCTAGATATATACATATGTCCTCAAAAGCATTTTATAAAGATGAGAAAGAATTCATTTGGGACAGGAGATTTCTGTTCCTTCCTTTTCATAATAATACAGTCTATGACTTTTTCCCTATTTGTTGGAAATTCTTTTCCCTTTCAGATAGTTTATAGTAATTAAATATTGGTTTAGTATTTTGGAGAAGCCACATGAAAACAACAGAAAAGTCCAATTTTTCAGAATCAGTGTTACAGGGATAAAAAATGTTATCAAATCCTTTGTACCATATTTGAAGCACCATATTTTATGTGATGAAGAGTGT
Organism: Trichosurus vulpecula; assembly: GCF_011100635.1. Lineage (NCBI taxonomy): Eukaryota > Metazoa > Chordata > Mammalia > Diprotodontia > Phalangeridae > Trichosurus > Trichosurus vulpecula. Next base: position 409,767,613 of record NC_050574.1, on the reverse strand, counting down.
GAATCAGTAGATAAAATGCCAACCTTGGAATCTTAAAGACCTGTGGCCATGTGCCTCCTCTGACACATGCTGCATGTGTATCCATGAATAAGATACTTTTTTTCTACAACAGAGACAAATTTGTAAGGGTGTAAGCTACAAAAGAGATACCTATATGTATCACCAGAGGGAACTACATGTGTGTATATATGTGTATCAACACATATACATATATGTACGCATACATATTTAACACTCACATGTTATACATATATTCTTTGTGTGCATATATACATATGCATATGATACATGTATAAATTCAGATACATATGTATGCACATTACATATGTGTGTGTGTGTGTGTGTGTGTGTGTGTGTGTGTGTGTGTGTAGTAGAAATGGCTTAGAGAGGATTGCAAGATAGACAATAAGAACTGGGTTCAAATCTCACTTCTGACACATAATAACTGGGCAAGCCACTTAACTATGGAATGCATTACTCAATTCTCTAAGACCATAAATTGCAGAGAAGGTGACATCCTGCCACGATAAAGGGAGATTCTTCAAAGAGGAATTCTCTATACAATGAAATCACCAGTAATTATTCTGTCATTATTCATCATTTTATATGTATGTTTGGTCATTTCCCATTACATACACACATACACATGCACATGCATATTGTTTTCTTAAAAACTGGGGTAGCATTTTTGGTAAAGTTAATTCTGTAATCATTTTGAATAGAAAAAAGGCCTTGACAAAATATTCCTTCCAACTTCCATTTAAACCATCAAAATATAGATGGAAATATATACACACACAGAGAGATACATATTTAGATATAATGATCACCCTTTTGGATCTGAACTAAGTCTTCTCTTAAAGATGTGTGATGTTCTTATTATCTATGTGCACACAATACAGTGACTCACAATTTCCAAGCAGGATTACTGTGTTGTGGAACAGAGAGGGAAAGTGGGCAGAGCACTCTTTTTATTAAATTACTCTGAGCTTGTGTCACCATCTAACTTCCCAGTGACAGAGGGAAAAGGTTATATATCAAGGAAATGTGCTCAAATATGGCAAATTGTGGTGGTGGAGGGTAGAGATAACTGACAGTGGCAAGGTTTATTTTAGATCCTCTGTGTCATCTCCAGGGAGTAGATTCAATGTACATATTCAAAGGAACGTAAGACAGATTGTTTCATCTGAGAATTTTTGGATGCTTGTTCTATAACTTGATAGGTTAGGATCCCATGTATATGAATTATTTTAATTGAAAAAAGAAGCAATGTCAACATGTGACTACTGGTCGTATGATATATCCATTTCTCCTATAATCCTAATGAAGAGGGCTGTTGTAGGACAGTCTCAAATTTCTTTATCATGATTTCTTGTCTTCCTAGGTTTTACAAACTGGAATAATAGGGGGAAATTTGTCTTTTTCCGCATTAAAAATATGCTTGTTCATATTCCTCAAGAAGACATTAGCTCAAAATGCTCTTATAATGAAAAGATTTTTCTAAAATAAATATTACTTGAATTATCATTCCGGAGTTTGGAATCCATTTATTCTTTCAATCAACATTCATTGCATCCTTGCTACATGCAAGGGGCTATGCTGGATGTTATGAAGGGTATAAAAATGAATAAAAATAATTTTTATCCTCAAATGTAGTAGGGGAGATGATACATTCACAAATAAGTGTAATATCAGGTAATATGTGAAACATGCCATTAAAGTGTCCAGAGCAGGCAGAGCTCTAAGGGTTCTGGGAGGAAAAAGTCAATCAAAAAGCATCTATTACACACCCAGTATATGCTAGGCACTAAACTCTGGGATACAAAGAAAGGCAAAATATAGTTCTTGCCTTCAAGGAACTCACAGTCTAATGGGGGAGACATAAAATAGGTACAAACAAGTTAATGGGAAATAGCAAGAAATAAGAGAAATTTTAAGACTTCCAGTAGAAGGTAGGGCTTTACTCGGAACTTGAAGGAAGCCAAAAGGCAGAATTGAGGAGGAGGAGGAACATTTCAGGAATGGGCAACAAACAGAGAAAATTCCTGGAGCTGAGAGATGGAGTTTTTTCTTCATGGGAAAGCAATGAGGCCAGTGTCACTGAATGGAAGGCTATGTGGTGGGGTGGGTGGTAAGATATACAAAGACTGGAAATTTGAGGGTGATTATAAAGGGCTTTGAACATCAAATAGATGATTTTGATTTTGTATTTGATCCTAAAGGTGACAGGGAGCCACTGGAGTTTATTGAGTATGGGGGTGAATGATTATACTCGTTCTTTAGGAAAATCACTTTGGCAGCTGAATGGAGAATGCATTGGAGTAGGAAGAGATTTGCAGCAGGAAGATCAATCAGCAGGCTTTTAGAATATTCCAGATATGATGTAATGAGGGCCTATACCAACATGGTGGCAGTAGCAGAGGAGAAAAGGGGATATATTCAAAAGATGTTGTTAAAAAACAAAAAAGGAGGAACAAATCAAGAATTTGTACTGGGGACTCTGACTTAGATTTTAAAAAGACATGTATGTAAAATGGAAACAAGAGCAGGTAATAGAATAAATGTTTAAAAAATGCTACTCTATAAATTATATTGGGAAGTCTAAAACTAAGAATGAGCTGAGGCTGGTACGGAAAGCTAAGGAAAAAAATAAATGCACTTTTTAAGGTCTAATGATGTAAATTAAAGAGTGGAAGAAGGGTCAAGACTGTTGCTCATATTTGCTGAATCAGGAACCTAGATCTGTTTTATTGTACATCTGGAAAGTTAAGTTATAGGTTTAAAGCTGTAAGATATATTTGAAGTTATCCAGTCCCACTCCTTCCACTTTACAGATGAGGTAGCTAAGGCTCAGAATGGTTAAATAACTTGTCCATGGTTACATAGTTAATATGTGTTGGAGGTGGAATTTCAAACCAGATCTTGTCTCCAAGTCCAACATGCTATTCACTGTACCAAGGATTGGCATGTCAAGGAATTGCTTCTATGAAATAAACTACAAAGAAATGTGTTCTCATGAGAAAAAATGCTTTCTCTAGGCAGGAAACTGGAAAACACTTACTTAAAGTGTTTGTTCCTGGAATGTTCCAACCACAACTCAGTCACTGTCCTGCCACTGACACTGTCATTAGTCTCTTAACTTTGTATGTTCTCTTTCCATTACTACGGCTCCCCCTATTAATTGTTCAATTCCATACTACCCTTCCCCTGTAATATACTTTTTTCTTTTCAACCCAGTGGTAAGGCCAAAAACTGGCCAACTATATTCCAGTTAGGAGTAAGGACAGGTTGGGGACTGTCTCCAGTCATCCTGATGTATATCTTGCCACTGGTCCCAGATGGCTTTGGAGAGGAAAGTGAGGCTGATGACTTTGCACAGCTCTCCCTCACTCAAATCCAATCCTCTTGCAAATTATAGCATCACCTTCCTGATGCCATAGTCCTCTTCAAGAACAAAGCACAAACAACAACAACAACAAGGGGTAGGCTAGAGCAAATGTAGATGTGAAAACTGATGCCAAAATAATTTTCCTTAAGTGTAAATCCAATCATGTGATTTCCCTTTTCAACCACATCCAGGGGTTTCCTTTTGTCTAGAATTTAAGATCCTCTAACCTTTAAAGTCTCATATAACTAAGCAATTATTTCCAGCCTTGGGTATATTATCCACCCTCATCAACTGCGTATCTCCTGATACAATGAAAATGATTTCATCTCTGCTCCTCACACTCAATATTCTATTTCCTGTCTATATTTCACTGGCTGACCAGCATGCCTGGAATGAACTTCTTCCTTCCCTCTGCCTCCTGAATCTTTCCTGATCCTCTCCTCAACTATTAGTTTCTTGTCTCCCAAATTACTTTGTATGCAACTTTGTATGTATTTGTTTTATTAATTATGCATTTATTCATGGTTTATATTTTATTTATTATATGTAGTCTCTTTATTTTATTTATTGTACTTCTGCTTTATATTTTTAATGCATTTGCCTCCCTCAATAAAATATAAACCCACCCTGATTAGGGATTATTTCATTTATTGTATTTGTTTCCCTAGAACCTAACATACTGCCTGCTACACAGCAGGTGATCAAAAATAATTATTTATCTGATGGATCATATTTTCTTATATACCCAATATAAAAGTGCCTTGGCTATACCTGGAAAATGAACAATAGTAAAATTGTTCTTTGAGTGGATGAGATGTTAACATACAACAGAGAAAACAGAAAACTGCTTCACTGTTTCATTTCTTCTTTCTCTTTCAAGGAGAATGTCCTTTCAACTGGAAAAGACAGAGCCAAAGTAGCTGGTAGGGAATTGAAGCACTAGAGAAGTAAGAAAATAAGTTAACCTGGGTGGATTGCCTTGGGAAAGCTGCAGAACAAATTTAATGAGCAAAAACTTCTCCCTGAAACAAAAGCCTACCTTTTTGATATCATTATTCTAAAGCATTATTTTTTGTGTGAGTCATGGAACAATAGTGTCTGCCAAGAAATTTGAAATGAGAGCCATTCAGAAGGCAATGGCTAGGCACATGTGGATGTGAGCAGCCTGCAACATGTAACAAATAAAGATGAATCTGAATTAATAATACCCTTGAAGAAATGTTGGATCAAATTAAAAAACCACTTAAGCCTTAGTTCATTGCGCTAGGAAAGGCATAATCAGATCCTTCACTCAAGGAGTTCATAGTCTAATGGGAAAGACAATGTACAAATGACTATGTACAAAAAAGAAATAAACAAGAAAAAAGGAGCTAATATTAGATGGAAGACACTATTATTAAGGGGGATCAGAAGAGGCTTCTTAATGAAAGTGAGATTTTAGCTGGGACCTAAAAAAGCCATGGAGCATATAGGTGGTGGTGGATAGAGCACAGGCCTGGAAGATATGAGTTCAAATTCAACCTCAGACACATATTAGCCGTGTAATTCTGGGCAAGTCACTAAAGAGATATTTGCCCGAGTTCCTCATATGTAAAATGGTGATACACTGGAGAAGGAAATGGCAAACCACTCTGGCATCCTTGCTAAGAAAATACCATGGACAAAGTCCACGTGGTTACGTAAAGTCAGCCATGACTGAATGACTGAAAAACAACAAAATGGATCCAGGCAGGCCAAGATAAAGATGAGGAGGGATAGAATTTGAGGGATGGGGGTTATTCAGTGAAAATACCTAGAATTTGGATATAGGTTGTTGTGTGAGAAGAATAGCAAGGAGGCCAGTGTCACAGTGGACAGAGAAGAGTAAGATGTAAAAGATTGGAAGGGCAAGAAGCAGACAGTTTATGAAGGGCTCAAAAAGTCAAACAGAAAAGGATGGGTTGGTAACATGGTGAAATGAAGGTTAAAATGGACAGCTTATATACTCCACTGGAATCTTCATGATGTCAAGAGAGAGTAAGAAAGGCCTCTAGTGTGATGAATTTGGACCTGAATCACACAGAATGAGCAGGAATGGCTGGGTTGCTGTCTGTGTCATTAAAGGAAACACACAGGAACAGCAGCAGCAGTGGCAGGAGCACAACACAGAGAACAGGGCACAATCTTCCCTTTTCAAGGAGACACCTCATCCCACACCACCTGTGCACCAGCCTCTTGCCCAGCCTGATGCTATGCTCATCTTCGCTGGCACCACAAAGATGCGGAACAGTGAGAATTTTGATGAGCTTCTCAAGGTGCTGTGTGTGAATGCCATGCTGAAAAAGGTGGCCATGGAGGCAGCTTCCAAGACACACATGGAGATCTGCCAGGATGAGGACCAATTCTACATCAAGATCATCACCACTGGTGCTCACCATAAATATAAACCTCAAGACTGGTGAAGGAATGGTGGATGGAAGCAAGTGCTGGAGTTTGCCCACTTGGGATAATGAAAATAAAATCTACGGCACAAATCCTCTGGTGGAGGGCTATGACCTGAAGAGATATTGGACCCGGGAACTGGCCAAGGAGGAACTGATTTTGACATTTGGTGCCAATGATGTCATGTGCACAAGAATTTATGTCAGGGAGTAAAAAGAAGATGGTCTGGTCTGGTCCTGGGGATGGAGAGGGGAGAGTAGAATGAAGGCAGGTGAACACATACTTTGTGAGGGGCTAACCCTTAGGGGACCCTGGACCACCTCTTCCTCAAGCAGCCTTGAACATGAAACCCACTTCGGATGAGAAGACCTGCCAGCTGGCTGTTAGGTGTATTTCTTGGTTTTGTTTCCCCTTCTGAAAACTGTCGTGTCCTCTCTTCTAAGACATCACTGTTCTCGTGTATTTGCCATTTTGCATCTTGGAATTGGAATGGTTTGATTACTCATTAAACTTTTTGGGCTTAAAAAGGGAGAGGAGACATGCAGATTCAGATCCATTTGATTAAAAACAAAAAACGAGCATTTATTAATTGTCAGCTATGCAGTAGGCACTGTGCTAAGCACTTTACAAATATTATCTTTTTTGATCCTCACAATAAACCTGGGAGGCAGGTACTATTCTTATTCCCATTTTACAGATAGAGAAACTGAGACAGATAGAGGTTAAGCGAATTGCTCAGTATCACACAGCTAGTAAGTGTGTAAAGCCAAATTTGTTCCTAGGTCTTCCTGACTCTAGGCAAAACAGTATACTCTGCACCAACGTAATGTTAATAGGATATAAGATCTTCCCTGCCCATTAATAGGCCTATGTGACCTGATTTGAGCTCTGGCCCATCTCATAGCTATGATACTTCCTGAGTCACATAAAGCCCCTTGGGACAGGAACTTACTTAAAGGGGAAGCTTCCTTATAGGAAGGCTTTCATACCTTTTGGTATTAAGCTAATTAGGCACTGAGTCATGAGAGTTGTGATGCCTTCTGGCTCTGAGCCTATTAACCTATATAGATATATAGATATAGATATATATACACACACATACACATACATACACACACACGCACACACACACATATGTATGTATGTATATGTGTGTGTATATATATATATACACACATATACATATACATATACCTATGTACATATATACTCTGAGTTGGTATTTTGCTTTGGGGGTTCACTTATGAGAAGGATCTTTTGATTTCCTGGTCAAGACTCTTAGGAACCATATGTTCAGAGCTCCCCAACTGCTTAGATGTAAAGACTCTCTCAATCTAGTGACATATGCTTTGATTAGGCAGCTACAGCCCTTTCTACTGGTCTTCGTGTTAGTTTCTCTGCTTATATTTTCTCTGACATTCAAGGTACTGACTTTTCCCCTGAACTAGTAAATGTAATTTAAAAAGATTGTTGGCCCCTTTAAAAGCTATTTTTCCTTTAAAATCAGATTACAGAACTTGTGCTAGCAGGCCAACCTGGGTATGCTGAGGTGCTTGCTGCTACAACCACCTAGGTAATTATTAATTTTATTCCTCTTAAACCCTAATACTTAGCTTTTTGATGAGAAATTTTAGATAGGATTGTTCATTTTATTGGTAAATATTATCAATATATGTTATATACATATATATGTGTTTATGTATACATATCCATATATATATACATACACACATATATACATATATCTATACCTACACCTATACATACATAATACATACATACATATATATACACATACATACATACATGTATATCTATATCTATCTATATCTATATATCTAGATAGATAGATGGATAGATAGATAGATAGATGGATAGATATAGCATGTGTGCATGCATACATACAGAAAGAAAATATTTGGTTTCTCAATCTTCCAGATGCATTCCAGACCTAATTCTTGTCTTCTGGTTGTTCCTATATTGTGGCATAATCCAGGCCACAGTCTGTCTTTTTTTTCCATATTTATGGTCTCCTCTTAATTCTCCAGGTTCCTCAATCTTGGAGATGAATAGAGGCTCTCAAAGGGAGGCCTTAGATGCCTTGACACTATGTATAGGACCAAACCCATTTCAAAGTATTTATGATAAGGGTAAGGAGTTCTCCACCCTTCCCCAGTGCCTCAGAACACCAGAACAATGTTCATTGTTCCTGTAGAGTGCCACTCACTGAACCTAGTAAAACAATTTCCCCTTTCTTATCCTTCTCTAGACTAGGATCTGTTCTGCTTTGAATATACAGACTTGGTCAGAGGAACCTACAGTGAATCACAGCTGCTTCTTTCTAGCCCTGTCTTCAGAGGAAATAGCTGTTGTGTATACATGGTAGACAAGGTAATGGAGTCTTTGATACTAACTTTTCTTGGGAAACAGCTTCTTTCTTTTCCAAGTTTGGTCATTCCTTGCCCCAGCTAAGGTCAGATGGGTGGGACTATGTATTATCAGTTTATGGACTCAGACAGTAAATGAAAAGGGAAACTGGGGTACGAATTATTTTGGTAAAGTCTTGTTTCCATCATGTTATCTTGGAACCTCCACATTGACCACAAAATTATCTCTAGCACACACACACGCGCACACACACACACACACACACACACACACACACACACACTGGTAACTAATTTTCCACTGTAAATTTTTTTTTACTTTTAATTTGAATCTGCGAAAAAAAATCAAAGTTTAAATACTTTCTTGTTTTAAATACAAATTCACTTTTCCTGGTAGTATTGGACCATGACCAAGAAACATTAATCTCCAAATCTGGTGAATTCTTCTATATATTCATGTAATAATAGAAATCATGTACTCTCACTGAATGAGTAAATTGTTCTCCTTCCCTAAGTGATTGCCACTCTCTGAAATATATTTTTTTCCCACCTGCAGAACTGGAAAAGTTTAAACTACCTAGGAGGCTTATCAAAAAATGAAACACCTTAAGCTATTGTTTCTAGAAATATTAATGAATTCCAGCTGATCTCTTATTTTATGTAAAAAAAAGAATTTTGTGTCAAATAGATCTTAAAGCAGATAGTAAAGTCAAAATGAACTAGCAGATTTCAATTCAAGGCTGTTCTTAACAGATTTCTCCTGATTATCTGGTCTTCTCAAAAAGTTGAATTTTGCAATCATTTGACATAATTTGAAACTGACTGAGCATGATTCTGAGTGAATCTTGTGTCTCAACCACTGGTTGAGATGTTTACCTTTTCACTGTCACTTTGTGTATTCAGGAAGGGGGAGTTCTGTCTTCACCAAGGTGGGGGGGCACAAGATATATATGCTTATTGTCATGCTATCAAAATAGTAAACATTTTTAACAGGAACAAATGCAAAAAAAAAAAAAAAACAACAACAACCCAAAACCCTTTAATCCAAGGATCTTGGTTTTTGAGGAGCATTTAGGAGGCTTGCCTAATGACAAAAATCTGTGTACAAGGACTGAAAGTGAAACATATCTCCAGTATGACAGCCAAGTAGAACTCCATTATATACTTCAGCCTATGTTTCCCAAGTGAGTTGACAAATTTCACAAAGTGATCTTTTTTTATCACAACGAAGAAATGGAACCTTATGTTGAAGTCAGAAGTCAGGTAACTAAATAATGTTAGAATGACTTAAAAAAATAGACCATTGCTGTATAGAAAATGGTTTGAAACACATTGGTTTAGGGGGGTGGGTGAGCCAAGGTGCAGAGTAAAAGCAGGGACTTGCTTGAGTTCTTCCCCAAACCCCTCCAAATACCTGTAAAAATGACTCTAAACAAATTCTAGAGCAACAGAACCCGCAAAATAACAGGGTGAAACAAATTTCCAGTTCAAGACAACCTGGAAGGTCAACAAGAAAGGTCTATTGCACCAGGCTGGGAGAGGAGCACAGAACAATACTGGCCATGCAGGCACAGATTGGGCCCCCTACCAAATCTGGAGCAGGCCTCAGGGGACTGAATCACTGACAGCTGTGGCAGTTTCCAGACTTCTCAACCTACAGATGCCAAAAACAACTTAGAAGATCAGTAGGAAAGGTCTGTTGAACATGGGTAAGAGAGGAGCCTCAGCTCTAGGGTTGTGGTGACGGCGGAAGTGGCAGTGACTGCTTCCTGAGCTTTTGGACCACAGACAGTGGGGACATCAAGCAGCTTATCAGAGGAGGATTGCAGGGATCTCTTTGCTGGCTTTGAGCCAAGATTCTCTTGCTTTGGATGTGCCTGGATCTGGGTCACAGTCCTGGGTGACGGTCCCCAAGCAAGGAGGATTGCTGGTGTGGTGGAGCTTGTGATGGCAGTGGAGAGGAAATTCTCCTCACAGTTCCAAGACAGAAAACAGTGCTTGTGGTCACTTACAGCCAGAGCAAAGACCAGGAAAAGAGTAAACACCTCTCCTCCCATCATATCGCCTTGGAAGAACTGAAAATTTACAGGTCCTTAGAAATATCTCTGAAAACAGGTGCACAAAACTCCTGAAGCTTGGGACAGTACACCTTCCACACTGGAAACAGAATCCTACCCTAACAAAGAGTTAAAAAGTCAAATAATTGGCTGGGAAAATGAGCAAATACAGGGGAAAAATCAGACTATAGAATCTTACTTCAGTGACAAGAAGATAAAAACATACAACCGGAAGAAGATAACAAAATCAAAGCTCCTATACCCTATAGGCCTGCAAGAAAAATATGAATTGGTCTCAGGCTATGGAAGAGCTGAACAAGGATTTTAAAAATCAAGTGCAAGAAGTAGGGGGAAAATTGGGAAGAGAAATTAGAGTGATACAAGAAAATCATGAAAAATGAGTCAACAGCTTGCTAAAGTAGGCTCCCCAAAATGCTGAAGAAACTAACACCTTAAAAAATAGACTAAGCCAAATCGCAAAAGAGGTCCAAAAAATGAATGAGGAGAAGAATGCCTTAAGAAGTAGAATTGGCAAAATGGAAAAAGAGGTCCAAAAGCTCATTGAAGAAAATAATTCTTCAAAAATTAGAATGGCGCAAATGGAAGAAATACATTGGTTTTCAAAACTGTAATTTTCAAATGCAGTATGTATTTATTGTACCACAGCTCTGTGACCCTGGGCCAGTCACTTAACCCTGTTTGCCCCAGTTTCCTCATCTATAAAATGAGTTGGAAAAGGAAATGGCAGCCAGTATATTTGCCAAGAAAACTCTGAAAGGGGTCACAAAGAGTCAGATAAAACTGAAACAATTGAAGAACATGAAAAACAACAAATTCATTGCATCAGAAAAATTGAAACAATGTACCAGCTATCATGATTTTTAACTTTGGGCACATGATATTCAAATGTACAAATGGAGATATAATCTCATGATTTGAAGAGTTCCTTCCAAAGTTGAAGATCATAGGCTATCCATGCCTGCCTTGCCTGAGTGAGTCCCTTCAATGTCTTCTCACAAGTTTGATAATACTGGAGACCTTTTTCATTTTCTCCTGACAAGGTACATGATAACCCATAATATTATAACAAATTTAGAACCAAAGAAATTTCTAAATTTCTATGTCACCATTCAACTGCATAATCTCTTTCATTAAGTTTAGTTTTACAAGTCAAGAAAGTCAGAAGATTTTACTTTTTCTTCAGGGAGGGAATAAAGAAAACAATTTCTCACAATAAAAAGTAATTTCCTTTTTCTTTATTATCCACACAGGATAAGGTATATGAAGAACTGTTGTCTATAGTAGAACTGGGCTCTTAATTTTTTTTATGTCATCGACGCCTTTGGCAGTCTGGTGAAACCTAAAGACCCCTCCAGAAAAATGATGTTTTTAAATGCATTCAATAAAATTCATAAAATTACAAAAGAAACCAAGGGTTAGTGAAATTTAGGTGCATGTTTTTTTTCCAATCCAAGTACATGGAATAGTTGAAATATAGAAAACTTGGAATCTATGGGTACTAGACTAAGCATTCTAGAAATAAATTATGTTACCTGTGTACATTTGTGTTATGTGCAGTGGTGGAGTGGGGATAGATTTTAAATGTGAAAAGTCATGTGAATAAATACCTTTCTCCTAGGACTGATCAGAAAAATATCAGACCAAATCCTTGAACTCTTTTAAATAGCCATATAAATCTATTACAAAGAACAAAGATAGAGAAATTTCCTATTCTAAATATTTTTTTCTAAAATCTGTGAGAGAAAATGAGCTTCTTATCTAGTAGAATAAATTTGGTAACAGCAAAGAAGACAGAAAGTTGAGGCATTGCTTCATCATTCAAATTCCCTCTAAACAAATACAAATGTCATATATTTGGAAGATAAAAATAGTCATGTCTCTTAAAATCAATATAAATACAGAACATAAAGGAGAAATTAATTTAAAATTGTATTGAGTACATTTATTCCATATGTTTCATTTTATTTCCATTTTTAAAAGAAAATCTCATTTCCTATTGTGACTGCCCTGTAAATGATATTGATACTATGAGATCCTCAGTCTTGTTTATGGTATCATGTTTATGATTTTAATAATACTTACTAGTGGTGAAAGAAAGAGAAAAGTAATGACAGAAAACTATATTGAGGATGAACATTTATGATGCAAAGATGTACAACACTTCTACATTCAGTTATATTTTGAGTTTCTCTCTTATTGATTATGAAAATTTAAACCTAAAAAGAATCTAAGAAATCACCTAGTCCAAGCCTCTTACCTTACAGATGAGGAAATTGAGATCTGGGAATGTCAAGTGAATTTTCCCAAGGTAAAAAACTAGTTAATTTTTGCATAAATTTGTAAAACTATAAAAATAAAAAAATGCATTCTTCTTATACTTCTAAAATGAAGGGACATTTATAAGGGGTAATTCGAATTTTTTTAAAAGCATAAATGTCAATGTGAATGTCTGTTAAATATTTCATTGAGATTTACCTTTTTCCTGTCTCCCATGTCTTTTATTTTTCTTTCCTTCCTCCATGTAGCCCCCTTTCATTGATTTATTTTACTCCTGATGGTTTTGTAATATATCTTCTTAAAACAGTGTACAATATTTTAGATATTCCAAGGCATGAAATTTTCTTGTTTATGGATGCCTAGGTCATCTGATAAATTAAGCCAAGGATGTACCACTGCCAGCTTCACTACTTTGGGCCATCATTTTAGTGAAACTCAGTTCCAGGAAGATCAGGCAGCATGGGAAAAGATGGCTCCATTTATTTCCACCAACTGTGATTGCAAGCATGGTTTACAAACAATCGGAACAATCAGAAGCTTCTATCAGCCATCTGCATTGAGGAAAATAGAAAACACTTAATCATAGATCAAGAAAATTAAGGAAGTAGAATAACTTGATTTTATAATTATGATATTTCTTTCAGTCTTTACTATGCCTCTCCTTGAATTACATGTAGCTAGGCGGCAGAGTGGATAGAGTGCTGGGCTTGGAGTCTGGAAAGTCTAAGTCCAAATTTGGTCTCAGACTCTTACTCACTATGTGTCCTTAGACAAGTCACTTAACTAGTGTCTTCCATAGTTACTTCTACTATAAAATGGTGGATAATAATAGCACCTACCTCCCAGGGTTATTGTGAGCATCAAAGAAGATAATTTTTGTAAAGCACTTAACACAGTTCGTGGCTTAGTAAGTATTGTATAAATGCTAGCTATAAATTATTATCATCATCCCCATCCTCATCATTATCTTTAATAATAGTGAAAAGAACCCTGGGTGGGGATTCAGAGGACCTGGGTAAAAATCCTGGATCTTCTACTTCTTACCTGGCAAATGACAACTTTGCTAGGTTTCAGATTTCCAATCTGTAAAATGAAGGGATTTGCCCAAGTGGTCTCTAAAATATTTTCTAAGCTTTAAATCCTATAGTTCGAGAATCAGTCTTTAAGATGAATTCTTTCTTCTCCTTTCTTCCTTATAACTTCTATAGAATTATGAAACTAGGAGTCAGTAGGACATGCTTGTTATTCAAGACAAAGTCAGCTGTCCATAGTACAATGATGCCATTATGAGGTGTGGGTGCTTTGATCATGTTCATCAGAGACAACACAACTTATTGGAATTGACTGTAATAAAACAGCACATATCCTCAAACCCCCTCTTAAAGCCAGACAGATGTTGCCTTTAAAAAGTTCTACCTCCACTATTCTTCTCATCATTGAGATGGAATATTGAATTCAGAGAGACATTCTGATATACTACAAATTCACAAATTCACAAATCCTAAGAAGTTATAATTAAGGGATAATTTGACTACCTTGGATTTGAAAGTCACAGAAAAATACCTGCATTTATTAGACTTCTGGGTTAGTAGGTCTTTTGGCAAATAATGGTTCTCCAAAATGCCATGAAACATTCTAAAATTATTTCTCCACATGTAAAATTATAATACATTAAAGTAATATGGAAAATATTTTGGTTATGGAGATGAGCTATGCATATGCTGGTAAGGTAGCTGGTGAAGAGAGGATTCCCTTTTCCATGAAGGAAAGTGAAACATGGATGGGACCACCTGATATATCAAACTGTAAGGTAAGCTAGAAATATAATGAAAAAATGGGGGCCCTATCTCTCAGGAGCTTATATTTTACTGGGAGAAAAATAATTGTGGACTGAAGTAGCTATAAAGCAGTTTGTTCAGAACCCAAGGGAAAGTATCTTTGGAGAAATCTACTATAAGTCTTTCGTAATTTATGCAATTTGTAATTTTGTAAAGTATGCAATTTTGTGGGCCTAAATATTTTTAATGATAATGTGTTATCTTTATTCTCTTCTAAACCAATGTCAGTTACTTCTTTCTAAAATTAGGATATGAAAATCACATCAGAATGGAGCAATGTCAGAAAAAATAAAAATAATCCATAGTCTGATAGTGTTATATTCATCTGAAACTAGTGCAAAGGTTCAATTACCTGTGACATTAAAGAGAAACTAGGGATAATGAGCCAATTTAAACTAAAAGATTTTTACATCAAAAACACAAGTAGCGGCAAACAAGAATGAAAGAACATTCTCTTTCAATGTAATTTTCTATTGGTCTAATGTCAAGCTTGTCAGTTAGGATTTAGCCCCTAAGTATGTGATTTATTCTTCTTCAGCTTAATATAGTCATTATTTTATTGATTCAAACACTCCCTTCAAACAGAATACCATTTGTCCATGTCTTGGTAGAAGGTTTCATGAGTTGCTCTGGACTCACTGGGGTCAACTTCTTTGTGATGAATTAGGTTTGGCCTTGCTGATGCTTTGTGATTTGTTAAAAAAAATAAATAGAGATGATGTATATAGTATACTTTGCCATCATTAAGACTCTAAACTTATCTATTATCATTTTGCTCACCTTTATGTCTGATGTCATCTAGATAGGAACATTCCTAAGGTAAGTCACCACCCTACTATTTGTTTATATTTAATATTTGCACAGGTGGATACAAATAATTAATCTTTCTAAGTATTGAGATACAAGCTCATATATTGTATACTCATTGAAAGTATCTTTGAGGCAAAGTCTATAACTGATAGGGTAACAGAGATGACATCTACTTCTTTTCATCTACTAGTTGTAATTTCTTCTACTAGGTCTCTCTGTTCGGGGTCTTTCATTCCATGAAGGTTGGCAGCTTCGTATTAACACATCTTCTAAAATTGTTGTTCTTAAATATTAATGAGTTAGTGTTATTGTGAGTGACAATCATGCCTGTAATAATTCCCTGATTCTACTAGACTTTATTTGTTGAATTATCAAGAATATTTTGAGATTTATATTTTCAGCACATGGATTTATCTTGTTCATTTTTAGCCCCTTCTTTATCCAACTCTCCCTTGTCCCAAAAAAATATTCTTGGAGGAATACACAACTGGACTGACTGGAAGGATCAATTGCTAATCCAAGAGTCTTTTCTCAGTCCTCACCCTTCTTGACCTCTCTGGGGGAAAAAACGTATTTGAATGTCTTGACCATACTCCTCTCCTACAAGCCATGGATTTGTTTGTTTTGTTGTTGTTTGTTTTGGTGTGTGTGTGTGTGTGTGTGTGTGTGTGTGTGTGTGTGTGTGAGGGAGAGAGAGAGAGAGAGAGAGAGAGAGAGAGAGAGAGAGAGAGAGAGATTTCTCTGTCCTGGTTCTCTCATTTGCCTGACTGATTCTTCTCATTCTCCCTTAACATATTGTCATCTGTGTTCTGACAGTATGTGTCACTATATTCCAGGTCTATTCTCTGAAGCTTCTTTCCTTTTCTTAGCACAATTCCTGGTGCATAGAAAGGGTTTAATAAATGCTTGTTAATTGATTTTAAAAGTGAGCATAGAAGATTGAGCATGATGAAGAGAAGGATCATCTTTTTTATCAGAGGCTGGAGTAAGAAGGACTAAAGAAAGATAATGTCAAGGAGATTTGAGATAAAAAGAGTCACAGCAGGGTCCTCAGTAATAAACTGATGGTGCAGTAGGCTTGAGGATAAATGCTAAGTTTCAAATGGCCCCTATGAGAAGTAATCAATTAGGAAGAAGTAAAAATGATTACTTTGCTGTACCCAGGACCCAGTTGACATTAGAGGATATGAGTTTGTAGCCTATCAGAACACAATGTCATGATTTCCTCCAGCTCCTTTAAACAGTCCGTGAGTAGGAGTAGAGAAGGCAGGTGATGAGAGTTGGGAGTAGTCCTGGATTAAGGTTTACTAAGACAGAAGCAGGAGTAAGACAAAAGAGTAAGGTTATTCAGAGTGGAGAAAACTGTAATATTGAACTGGTTGAATAAAAGATCAAGATTGGGAAAGCAAGGAATGGAGAGCATAGAAAAAGAAGAAAATTTCTCAGGGAATAGTCTTGGAAACATTCAGCTTGGTTGACTGACATGATGCTTCTAACAAGCAGATTTCCATTGAAATGCAGGTGGTGTCATTAGAGTCAAGTGCAAAAGTCAGACATAGGCAGTGATAGGAAATATTAACAATATTGGTGATGGTATGGTGGTACTACTGTGTGTGTATGTATGTATGTTTTAGGCATGCATGGGATGTCATATTCAGCTGAGTCATTTGAGGTTAACATATGCTTAGACATTCTGGTCTTGTGCCCTTGGAGTCCTTCCACACAGTGGATAATTAATACATGTTATTTTAATTTAAAAAAGATGAGACTAGAAGAAATTGTCTGCTTTTATATTTATAAGTTATTCATCCACTTGAGAATTATTCTAAAAGCCATTGAAAAGAAAGTCTTGTACCATGTTTTTTTTGTTGTTGTTATGTAGCTTTTAAAGTGATAATAAGAAGCCCAAAGAATTACTATATGGTCTTTATCCCCATTTTCGATCACCAAGGAATGCTGATTGTTTTTCTCCTTTTCATAGCTGATATAACAATGCAAAATATTTGCATTAAATAATAATCTTAAGCATCAAAATGTCCCAGATCCTTTGGGGGATTCATTGTATTGAGGCTTTGAAAGTAATTTCTCACTTCATTAGACCTCATTGACTTTGTCTCATACAAAAAACTTAAAAAGTATATTGTATCAATTGCTTCCCTAAACTATTAGAAAATGTTTTTTTCTACAAAAAAGGAAATAATCTCATATAATCATGTAACATGGTTTAAAATAATGTAATTATTGAATTTATATAATTGTCAATATAACTAATATACAATATGTGTACAAATTATTTATATATATATATATATATAATGTAATCATGCTTGCACAATTTCTATAATCTAGTTAAAGACTTAAGAAAGGCCATAAGTAACCATAACTGAGACAAAAATAATATATTTATGCAAGTATCCTGTTTCTAAGTTAGCTATTTAAATTTAATTAATAAATACATAAAGAAATTTAAATAATTGCCATATTGAGCTATTTCCTTTCCACAATGAGAGAAATAAATAGTAATAATGCCAAAGCTGTATCTATTCCTATGTCATTTAACTAGCATTTAAAGGATAAGAGTTTTTCATTTTATATCATGCCAAACTTCATTTATTTACCCTTGGATTTATTTTAAAATCATTTCTTCTTACTGTCAAATATGAAAGAATTGCTTAAAATCTTCAAATCAATTTATTTTTATTTTCCTTCACTTAATTCCTACTCTGATGCTGTTTTGGCAAACTAGGTGAGTTCTTGACAGGAAGATAGGTTATTGATGACTTGTCCAGGGGAATACAAGTTCTGATATGACTTACTAAACTGGGAAAGTCTAGAGCACATCACCAGTGACTGATTTTGTGCTTCTGTTCACAGAATACAAGCCCAGCTAAATTTTGAAAAGACTCATCACTAGAAGTTTGAGCACAGTGATCGATGGATTCTCTTCTAAGGTCATGGAGGGGTTGCAATTGAAGTTGGTTAACGGAGTACTCAAACCACTGATATCTCAGAGTACAGGAAGTACTGAGGAATTAACATGTTTCTGATTGTGATACAGTCTAAGAATTGGTTAATCATTTTTATAATAAAATTGTTGCTTGTCCTTTCACATCATTTGTATATGAAAGTCAAGAATAAATGGATGCTGGATTACACTTGCCAAGGGCCTTCACAGGATCTTACAACAATATTTACATTTATTAAAGCATTTGAATAAATAGCATTTCTGTAACATGAGTAATCAGCCCTGTTTAAAATTGTATAAAATGATTCGAATGAAATCCAAACTAAAACAACTCTTCTCAAGGGAGTTGAAAAAAGCAAAATGTAAAATAGTTTTTAGTCTCTGCTTTTTTTACTAGTTGGCCTCTCTTCAGTTCTTCAATTGCTTTTGATTATAAAATTCAAAATGTGGCATTTTGCCAACCAGATGAATTGTCCCACAGATTGAAATTTTCTCTCACTTGATTTGATTTCATGTGTTAGGTATGGATCCTGAAGTTTGTGTTCTTAGCTTTGCTTCTTTTTCCACATATTCCTGAACAGTATGGTAATATCTCCTCCAGAATCAGGAAGCACATTGGAGAAGTCTAGACTGCAGGAGGGGAATGCTGGTACTTTTCTGTTTTCTCTCTCATTGAATTTGATCATCTCAATTGGCTGCATCTCAATTGTATAAAATATCAACCTTTGACAACTTGGGTTGGACAGCATCATTGGGAAATAGAATATTTTTTTCTTAATTTACAGTCTTATTTATTGTATTTTGTAACACACAAATGGAGATTTTATAACTTTATTTTTTTCCTGGAATTAAAAGGACTCATTATTTTATGGCTTCTATTATATGGAATAAAGTGGTCACAATGTTCATTCTTTCTGTTTCTTCTTCCAGTTATAGCATTATAGGAATGAAACTTCTCTGAAAATAGATACTACAGTATTATGGGGTGGGGTATATTCTGCCAAGTATATTTTTATGGGATCCTTTTACATGGAGCCTAAATTCCCAACACCTGGCTTTCTATTATCTGTCCAAGGCCCAATCTATTTGTACTCCTGCTGAGTAATTTCTTTAGCAATGTCTGCACAACAAGAACCTTCAATGAAAGTTTGCAAATCTCCCTGCAATTGTTTCCTTAATATTTCATATTTGAGAAAGCTTCTACGATCCTGAGCCATGTATCCAAATTTAATGAATGTTGTGCAGACTAAGAAGAAATAGAAACCTTTGCTCTTAGGTACGTAATCTTAGTCTAGTTTGTGTTTGTTCCCCTTTGAAAATTTGGTGAAATCTATGGGTCCTTTCTCATGATAATATTGTATTTTTTTACAATGCATAAAATAAAATATATAAGATAAAAAAGAATGTCATTAAATGGAAATATAATTGTCAATATATTTTCAAATTCACAGGTGCTGTTTTGAAACAGCATAGGAAGATAATTTTAAATAAAAGTCAATGTTATACTTTAAATGAGAATGACACACCTTGGAGACTCATCAGGAGGGTTTCTTGTAGTCCATGTTACATCTTCCTCCCCTGGAAAAAAAACTAAAATAATGACACTTTGAGTATTTATTTTAATAAATATGTAAGCATTTGCATTTTCAAATGAACATTATGCTCATCAAAGTAATCACACCGGAAGGGCACACAGTTATTTCAATAATGCTCAAACAATTTCTGCAATTCCTCTTTTAATATTTCCTTTCAAGTCTCTGGCATGTTGGTTTTAAACATATTGGATGACAGCAAACCTTCATCCCATGATCATGGTTTGGGGATTTGGAAAAAAAAAATCCAAAAGGCATTTGAAGTTAGGTTGGGTCCATAAGGTGGGTGATCAAAGTTAATCTAACTCTTTTTGGATAAATATAAATTTTAAATTAAATGGTAGCTGAGTTTTTCGTGTGGCCTTTAAACTGGCTACAAAGTGATCCCAAAATCAAAGTTCAGGAAATAGTATGGGTAATGGGTAATTTAATTTTGGAGGTTGGGAGGGGGAGGAAAAGGGGAAGAACAACATTAATCTTGATATATAAATTTGGCATGTTTGTATAATGAAGTCTCAGCATCTTTAGCCATGTCTAAAATAAGTCTCCAACCAGGAATCTACCAACTTGCATACCAGGAGCCATTCTGTTTGTAGGGTTCTGTGTAAATCATGCAGATTAGTGCTTGGCATTTATGGCATCCCAGGGGCAAATTTTAAGAAGCGAAGGTCTGCTGAGTTTAGCAAGCTTAAACTTTACTTTGTCAATTCCCAATACTTGCTTCTTGCATTATACACTCTTTAAAGAGGATTAATTAGTAGAAGGAATTTTGCAGAAGGGGAAAAATGGGAGCAGAACATCTGATAGAACCTGAGAAACTCAAATGGTATTTCAAAGCAAAGTACAGCTCCTGCTCAGAATGATTTTCTTAGGACCTCTATTTCCTTTCCCAACTCAAATTCCTCTTCTTCACCATTTTTTGTTATCGGTCTGTGGCATGTTTCAGGTTCAAATTTTTGCTTCTTCTTTGTATATTTTTGCCCTTCCACCTTAAATC
This sequence comes from Trichosurus vulpecula, assembly GCF_011100635.1. Taxonomy (NCBI): domain Eukaryota; kingdom Metazoa; phylum Chordata; class Mammalia; order Diprotodontia; family Phalangeridae; genus Trichosurus; species Trichosurus vulpecula. The sequence continues at coordinate 409,746,860 of NC_050574.1, read as the reverse complement.
TCAAGTCAGTTGCGTAACTGAAAACACTGTTGGTTCTCAGTTACTCCCCTCTTTATTACTTGCATAGCCTTCATCTTTGGTCAAACCTTTTCATACAACTTTAGACCTTCTAAGAAGCATAGAAATTGGACTTTTGATGCTTTATTTTGCCTCTTCATTTTGAATGTCATGGTTTTCAGAATACAATCGAATCAAAAATGGATCAGTAAGGCAGGGCAAACTCTCCTTATTATACTCTTGAATAACATGTTAAAGTTGGAAGGGAAGACTAAGTTAATAGTTGTTTATAAAATTCATAGCTTCTTAAAGTTATTGAATATTTAGTTTTATTTTAATTCATGGAATAAAACAAGCATTTCCATAACATAGTACAATAAAATGATGGTTGCACATGAAACTGCCAATCTACCATGCATAACTTGTCATTGCTTTCAAATATACAACAAAATTATCATGTAAATTTATTTTTTTCTTCCCTCCCCCCACCCTAGAGATGGCTACAGTCACACACACACACACACAAACATACACACACACATGCACACACACACATACATACATAATTATTCTATGCATCTATTTATCAGTTCTTCCTCTGGATGTGGATAGCAACTTTCTAAATATGTTTTTATAGTTAATTTTGGCATTTATAATAGTCAAAATAACTTGTTCATTCAAAGTTATTCTGAAAACAATATTGTTGTTGCTGTATACATGTTTTCTTGTTTCCACTCATTTCACTCTTCATTATTTCATGAAAGTCTTGTTTTTTTCTAAAATTATTGAGTTCATAATTTCTTATAGCGCAGTAGTATTCTGTCATAGTCATATACCATCTCTTGTTCAGCCATTCCCCAGTTGATGAACGTCCCTGAAGTTTCCAGTTCTTTGTCACCAGAAAGTGAACTTCTATAAACATTTTAGAACAATTAGAGGTATTGCTGGATCAAAGGCTAGATTAAAAATTCTTTGGGCATAATTCCAGATTACTCTCCAAAATAGATGGATCAGTTCACAATTCCACTAACAGGAAATGTGTCCCAATTTTTCTACATTGCATCCAAAATTTGTCACTCTTCCCTTCTATTGTTTTAGTCAATCTGGTAGGTATAACATGATATCTTGAAGCTGTTTTAATTTGTATTTCTCTAATTAATAATGATTTAGAGCATTTTACATGATTATAAATTGTTTTGATTTCTTCATCAGAAAGTTGCCTGTTCATATTCTTTGACCATTTATCAATTGTGGAATAACTTGCATTCTTATAGATTTGAGAAATTTATTTATATAGTTTAGATATGAGACTTTTATCTAATAAATTGTCTATAAAATCCACCCCCCCAAATGTTCTGCTTTCTTTCTGATCTTGGCTACATTTGTTTTATTGGTACTTAATATAATTGAAATTATGCATTTAACACCTAACTTTGCTCTCTATCTCCTATTTATAGTTTTTAGTTAATGACTATTTTGAAGAGTTTGACAGGACTTAAGACCAAATACCAACCATCATTTTATAAAAGATATAATTGAAGCTCAGTTAAGTGACAAGCCTTAATTATAAGCAGAAAATTAGTAGTATAACCAGGATTAGAACCTGGGATACACAGAATCACAGAATTACAATTTGGAACAGACTTCATCATCCACCCAATTTAGCCCACACCTGAAAGGAATGTAGCCTCTGCTGCAGACTTCCAAGGAAGAGAATTTACTTTTTTAAAAGGAAATTCATCCCATTTTTGAACAGCTCTAATTGTTAGGAAGTTTTTCCTGACATCAAACTCAAATTTGCCCCTTTTATATCTTCCTTCCAGTGCTTTTGATTTTGCCCTCAGGGGCCAAACAGAACAAATTGCAGCCTTCTTCTACTTAAAAGCCCTTCAAATATTTGAACATGGTTATTGTGTATCCCTAAATGGATCTTTTCACTCTGAATGAAGTGCTTTTCTCCAAGATACTATCCAAACACATAGTTGTACATAGTTGTTGGTATGCTATGAGCTCCTTGAAAGGAAAACTTGGTGGCAGTGGTGGTAGGGGTGGGGTTGTTTGTTTTTGATAGTCTTTATATCCTCAGCTCTTAGGCACAGTGCCTTTACACACGAGGCAGTTAATAAATGCTTTTTGAATTCATGTTGACAAATGTGATGGCAAATATCCTCCACACATGAAAAAACAAAATAACTACCACCAGGGAGCATTTTTAGGACTATAGGGGAGGCCCAAGAATATCCACCATTTTCTTTCTCTTAAATCACTTTTCCCCATACTCTACATATAATATGCTGAGCATGTATGTATATACAGTTTCATATGCAGTAAGTTGTAAGTAAGAATAGTGTCAACATCTTGATATTGCTATAACTTACAGATCCTTGAACTTTTTGATAAAAAATTGGTCATCTTATCAATAATGAATATGCCATTCTAATGTTTCTAACAGCATTTTAAGGGGAAATTTACTTTTAAGGAAGATAAAAGGTGATTGCATTACAAATTTCATTCACAAAGCCTCTTTTTACCTGTAACTCATCTATCTCATAGTCATACAACTTTAGTTATCATTCTGATAACTAAGAAGAAAATGGCAAACTACTCAGGTATCTTTGCCAAGAAAAACCCAAATGAGGTCACGGAGAGTCGGACATGACTAAAACTACCAAACAACAGCAACAAATTTATGGAGAGGAAGATGTGTCCTGGAGTAGAAAAATCTACCAGACTGGTAGTTAAGGAACTTGCATTAGATTGCCAACCCAGTCATTAACTAGGTGGGAAAATAATTTTATCTTCAAAAATTAGTGTTCTGCACTGTGAAATGAAAGCTTTAGACTAAGGCAGCATCAGTCCTATTCCTTTATTTTTTCATTATTTCTCTCATATATTCATTTTCATATAGATTTCTACCCATCCTCCACCTAGTGTGGTATCCTCTATGCCAAAAACAAAAACAAAAAAGAATAGAGGGAGACAAAAAAGCACCTCAGAAAAATTAATAATGTCAAACAAAGCTGATAGTTTAATGAATGTTGTGTACCCTTAGTTCCCCCAACTTTGAAAAGAAGGGAGAGGATGCATTTTTCTCATGATTTCTTTGTAGACAAGCTTAATCATTATGATTATTCAGTGTCCAATTCATTTTTCTGTGTTTATTAAACATATTGTAATAGTTATTGTGTATTTGTTTTCTTGGTTCTGCTTATATAAATTTAGATCAGTCCTATATCTCATCCCATACTTTACTGAATTCTTCAAATTCATCTTTTTTCTTATAATGCAGTAATATTTCATTATTCCATGTATTAAAATTTGTTTTAGCATTCTCCAACTGATGGCCATATACTTTACTTTCAGTTCTTTGCTCTTTTTATCTCTCTTTCTGTTTCTCTCTCTGTCTCTATCTCTGTGTCTGTGTCTCTCTCTGTCTCTGTCTCTGTCTCTCTCTCTGTCTCTTGTCTCTCTATCTCTGTCTCTCTGTCTCTCTCTCTCTCTCTGTCTCTCTCTCTCTCTCTCTCTCTCACACACACACACATACAAACATACACGTACACACACTGTTATGAATATTTTGATCATAAAAGATATCTTTCCTTCTGTCCTGGATCTCCTTGGAGTGTATATTTATCAGTGAATTATCTGGATCAAAGGATACTTTAAATTGCTTTCCAGAATGATCAGATCAGTTCACAGTCCCACCAACTTTGTTGTAGCATCCCTGCCTTTCCACAGTCTCTGTGCTAGCATGTAAGCTTTTTTTTTAAATTCTAGGAATATCTGAATATAAACAAAGAAAACATTAAAGTCATCAGTGCTGTATCTACATTCCTGTATATCTTCTACATCAATCAAGAAAAACAGAAACCTATTTGTCAGCAACTTTTACATACATGTGCATGTATATGAACATGAATAAATGAAAAACTATTAAGCACCTGTTAAACACCTGATGTATGAAAATTACTGTGGTAAGTGCTAAGGTTAAAATAGGGAAATACGGCATTTTTTTGCTCTCAGAGAGCTTGCTTTCTAATTGAGGAGACAATACATATGGAAGGCTTTCATCTGCAAGTGAGATAGAAAAGCCCCATGGTCCTAAGGGCAGAGTGTCAAAACAGATGTCAATGTTCATTCTTTATTTTATTTTTTGTGAAGTATTTTAGCAAACCAAATAGAACTTTAATTTTATCCTAGAGGCAAAAGGGCAGTACAAAAATCTTATTTAAAATATATTTGATTTGTTACATTAAGTATTTCCCAATTACATACAAAAATTTAGCAATCATTTGAATTCCAAATTTTCTCCCTCCCTATGTGAAATCATGCAAAACATATTTCCATATTAGCTATGATGCAAAACAAAACACACAAACAATAAAAATAAAGTTTTTTTAAAGTATACTTCAATCAGCACTCAGAGTTTATAAGTTATCTCTCTGGAGGTAGATAGCATTTTTCATCATAAGTCCTTTAGAATTGTCTTGGATCACCACCTTGATCAGAGCAGTTAAGTTTTTCTCAATTGATACTCCTTATAATATTTCCATTACTATGTATAATGTTCTGCTGGTTCTGCTCATTTCACTTTTCATTGGTTCATATAAGTCTCCCCAGGATGTCATTTCTTATTGCACAATAGAATACCATTATAACAGTATACTACACCTTGTTCAGCCTTTCCCTAAGGGATGGATATCTCCCCAATTTCTTTTTTTGCCACCATTAGTAGGGCTGCTATAAATATTTCAGAACAAAGAGATCCTCTTCCCTTTTTTTGATCTCTTTGGGAAACACACCCAGTAGTAGTATGTCTGGGTCAAAGGGTATATGTAGGGTTATAACCCTTTGGGCAAAGATCTAGATTTTTCTCTAGAATGGTGGACAAGTTTACAATTCCACCAAAGCTCATTAGTGTCTCAATTTTTCCACATCCCCTCCAGCATTTGTCATTTTCCTTTTCCATCATATCAGCCAGTATGATGGATGTGAATTGGTATCTCAGAGCTGTTTTAATTTGCATGTCTTTGCAAAATGGATAATTTTGATTACATTAAAATAAAAAGTTTTGCACAAACTAAACTGATGCAACCAAGATCAGAAAAACAGCAGAAAACTAGGAAACACTTTTCATAGCAAGTGTTTCAGATAAAGACTTCATTTCTAAAAGATATAGAGGACTGAGTCAAATTTATAAGAACACAAGTCTTTCCCCAATTGATAAATGGTCAAAGGATATGAACATGTAGTTTTGAGATGAAGAAATTAAGGCTATTTATAGTCATATGCTCTAAATCACTGTTGATCAGAGAAATTCAAATTAAAACAACTCTGAGATATCACCTCATACCTATCAGATTGGCTAATATGATAGAAAAAGAAAATGATAAATGTTGAAGATGTGGGAAAATTGAGACAGTAATGCATTGTTAGTGGAGTTGTGAACTGGTCTAACCATTCTGGAGAGCAATTTGGAAAGAGATAATAAAAGAGGGAGAAGTACCTACATGTACAAGAATATTTTTAGCAGCTCTTTTTGTGGCAGTACAGAAATGGAAATGGAGGCAATGCCCATCAATTGGGGAATGGCTAAACAAGTTGTGATATATGAATGTAATGGAATACTATTGTGCTATAGGAAATGATGAGCAGGTGGATTTCAGGGAAAAAAAATCTGGAAAGACATAGGAACTAAAGCTGAGTGAAGTGAGTCAAGCAAGGATAACATTGTACATAATGACAGCAACATTATGCAATGATCAACTATGATAGACTTAGGTCTTCTCAGCAAGGCCATGATTCAAGACAATTCCAAAAGACTCATGGTGGAAAATTCTATATACATCCAGAGAAAGAACTATGGAGTCTGAATGCAGTTTGAAGCTATTTTCACTTTTTTCATGTTTTTTTTCCTTCTGTTCTGTTTCTTCTTTCACAACATGACTAAGGTGGAAATATGTTTAACATGATGGGACATGCATAACCTATATCAGATTGCTTCTCATCTTGGGGAAAGGGGAGAGAGGGAAGGAGGGACAAAAATTTGGGACTCAAACTTTTATAAAAATCAATGTTGAAAACTAACTTTACATGTAATTGAAAAACAAATACTATTAAAATTTAAAATATAATTTGCATTTCTCGAATCATTAATAATTTAGAGCATGTTATGTGACTATTTATACTTTTGATTTCTTCTTCTGAAAACTGCCTGTTCATATCCTTTGACCATTTATCAATTGAGGAATAGCTCATATGTGTATAAATTCGGCTCAGTTCCCTATATATTTGAGAAATTAGGCCTTTACCATCAAAATTTAATTTCCCCCAGTTTTCTATTCGTCTCCTAATTTTGGCTGCATTAGATTCATTTGTGCAGAATCTTTTAATTCCATACAATCAAAATTATACTTTTTACTTCTCATGACCCTCTCTATCTCAGTGGTTATAAATCTTCCTGTATTTTTAGATCTAACAGATACATTTTCCATGCTCCCCGAATTTGCTTATGACATTATCCTTTGAATCTAAATCAATCCATTTTCATCTTATCTTGGTATGTGGTATGAGATGTTGATTTATGCCTCCTTTCTTCTAAAATGCCTTCCATTTTTCTCAGCAATTTTTTATCAAATGGTGAGTTCTTACCCAAGACCTCCACTCCTGTAATGTTTTAGCTGCTAAATGTGTGATCCTGACTGTGCATCTACAATATTTGAATGGTTTTTTTCTGACTATTTGAAGTATTTTATCTTTGACCTGGGATCTCTAGAATTTGATATAATATTTCAGGAAGCTTTTGTTTTGTGTCAGGTGGTGATAAGTGGATTCTTTCAATATCCATTTTACCCCCTGGTTCTGGGATATCAGGCCAGTTTTCCTTTATAATTTCTTGAAATATGTTGTTTAGGTTCTTTCTTTGATGATGGCTTTAAGGCAACCCAATAATTCTTAAATTATTTCTCTTCAATGTATTTTCTAGACAAGTCATTTTTCCAATGAGATATTTCATTTTTCTTCTATTTTCATTCTTTTTAACTTTGTTTTATTGTTTCTTGATGTCTCATAAAGCCGTTAACTTCCACTTGCTCAATTCTAATTTTAAGGAATTTTTTTCTTCAATGAACTTTTGCATCTCTTTTTAAAATTTAGTCAATTATTCTTTTTAAAGAGCAATTTTCTTCTGTGGTTTGTACCTCACTTTCCATTTGGCCAAAGGTCTTTTTAGGGCATTTTTCATCAGTTTTTTTTTTTTTGTGACTCCTATACCAAGCTGTTAACTGTATTTTTATAATTTTCTTACTTCATGCTTCTTTACCTATTTTTTTCTCTGTCACTCCAGGAATTCTCATTGGGCTTGTGTCCAATTTAATTGTTTTTTCTTTAAGGTTTTGCTTGTAGCTATTTTGACTCCACTGTCTTTTTCTGAATTTGTGTCTTGATCTTTCCTGTCATCCTGGTGGCTTTGTATGTTCAAGTTTTGGGCTTTTTTGGCTTATGTTTTTGTTACTGTTTGCTTATTTTTTCACCCCATTTCTTGACTTTGAATTTTTGTTGAAGTTGAACTCTGTTCCTGGGGTGAGAGGGATTGAAAGGGTGTGGAAAGGTACTGTTGTTAACTTCAGGCTTTTTTCACACAGCTGTTTTTCAAGATAGTTCTAGAAGTCTGGAGGTTTTCATTGCTCCCAAGCTCTTTTGGTCTGTGCCCTTATCATTACTAGGGAAAGGCCCCTGATCTCTTGAGACTGCAATTGATACTGCTCTGAAGGGTCCCTGATCCTTTGTGACCAAAAGCAATACTGTTCCTCAGGACCTCTGCTCCCTCTTGAATGAAAGTCCTTCTCTCTGCACTTGAACTGTGACCCAGAAGTGGGTATAGCCAATGGTGTTGCCAAACAGTTTCCAATTCTGTGTCCAGAGGTAGCAAAGGGGTTCCCCCAAATTTCTTTCTGACCAGTTGCCAGGTGCCCTTACCATCTCTGGCTTGAGAGTTCTCAAAGCTGCTACAACTACTGTTACCACCATGTAGTTCCACCACTGGTGTTGCATCCATGTGGGCCCTGGATCAACTTCCACCCTGGTGTCACAGATTCCTCCTTCCAAACTCCTCTAAGTTTTCTTAGGATGTTTCACCTTGACTTTTTATTGACTCTGTCACTCCAATAATTTGGCTGAGTGCTTTCTCTAGTCTGCCATCTTGGCTCTGCCCCCCACCCCTTACTGTTTATTTTTTAATATCATCTCTACTAATAAAGGCAAATCAGGTCTTTTTTAAAAAATAAATTAGATAATTTGATAATGTAAAGTATTCTAATGGGGAAAACTTTCTCTTCTAGGTTTCAGTTGCTGGAGCTTTATAATCTATAGAAATAATTGCCAGGGTGCATCTCAATACAGATTGCTCACCATGATGATGACTGGAAGCATTACAATCCCAAGGCTCTTGGGTTCAAGGTGCTGGATTATTTCCACCAGGATGTGAAAGGAGATGATCCTCAAGGTGTTGGTGGTTGTTTGACTTGCTTAGCACATACATGTTATTTACATCTATATATCTATATACATATATAACATACATATATTTGCATATTTATTAAAAGCCAGATTATACCTGTAAAAATTTCAATGAATTATTTAGCCATTATCAATAACATATGAGGTAATTGTAACATTTTATACCATACATGGTTAAGTATAATGATAAGATAAAGTAAAAACTTTTAATCATGTTCCTTATCTATGTGTGTGTTTTTATTTATAAAATCAATACAATGAACACTCATTAAGATTTTATTTTGTGCTGGGGACATAATTATTAAAACAACAATATGGTTCAATAGGAACTTAAATTTTACTCAAAGTAGAGTGTGGAATGCACAATATACATGGAAACATTTACTATTAGGAAGGAATTAATAGTATTTAAAGAGCTTTCCAGACAATATACATGGGGAATAGATGCACACATATACACATGCACATCATATAGCTACACTATATCTACATATATCTACACAAAAATATATATTTGCCTAATATATGTGTATCTTTATATATGTCTATATATCTGCGTTTATATTGTGTCTCTATCTCGATATATCTGTATCTCTCTATATACATCTCTCTTTTTCTCTCCACACATACATAAACACACACACACACACACACACACACACACACACATTCAGCCTGGAATAATGAATAGAGAACAGGCCTCAGAACCAAGAAGATATGGGTACCAGTACAAACTCTAATATGTATTGACTTTGTAACCTTGGTCAAGTTACTTTATCTCTCCGTGTTTCTGAAAACTCTCAACAACTAAAAGTTTCAGAGAAGGTGAAGATCTGCATTGACAGAAGAAATTCTTTACCTAAGGCTCCCAAACTGTGCAAAAATATATTTATACATACATCTACATACAAATCTACATGTTCACACACACACACACACACACACACACATATATATATATATACATATATATATATATAGATATTTGCATTTGCATGTTTGTATAGGTTTGTATACATATGGAAATACATAAATAAAACTACATGCTAAAATAGTTTATAAGCGTAAATGATGAGAACTCGAATTTCCCCAAAATGTGTGCACCATCACAAATGACCCTGAAAGTTAATTGACTCTTCATGGAAGATTCAAATATTTATAATAAATGCCTTTAGAAGAATGGAAGACCAATGTATTCACTACATTAAATAGCATTGCTATAAAATACCAATATTTAGAACAATATATAAAAAGAACATCTCATAGTTATTCATAAGTTATTCATCTTATTATAATAACTGTCACATAATTATAATGCACACTGAATGAGCAGTAATCATAAATCATTTTTTGCTTAAGCCTGGGATGATGCTAACAACAAAAAATGTTTTGTCTCTAAAAGGATAGTTAACTTTTCAACAAGGGTGTTATTCCATTGTTGGTGGTTTTTACTTTGTCTCTAATGACTGACCTATTATATTATGTTCATGAAAGATCTAACTATGCTTATTGATTCCGTATAGCAAAACAGCACCGTAATATATATTAATGTCATACAACATTTCTTCAAACCTTTAATAACAGAAAGAAATTTGTTCAACAACGCTCCCTTTGATTGTTCTTACCAGGCATGTTATAAAACAAGAAAAGGTAGGTTTAACAAAGATGTTCATCACTGTAGTGGGAGACAGAATAGAGCATCCTTTTCAGTGATGAGATTATCATGGTGTTTTTGTTTATAGATGACATTGTACCAATTTTACCAAGCTCCAAGACATTTCAGGATCTCCTAGATGTATTTCCATGGTTACTCAAAAGAGTTTGGCCTAATTGCCTATATAGGGAAACATAAGCAGATGGAGAATGTGTACTATCAAGCATTCAGTATGTAGTTGGATGGATGATGCTTAGAGTTTGTTCAATATCTTGGATAGATACTACAGATGGACCCAGAACTGAATGGAAGAGTGTAATGGATTACTTTTGGAGAATTTTACAGACCTTTTAATGACACAAACTTATCCTTGAAATATCTATTTAATAATAATAATACTCCCATAGTTTAGTATTAATATTCTTCCGTTGATGTTACATGATTGTGAATCATAGAATTCCACACTCTCTGAGGAAGGAAAACTGGAAGTGAAATCTCAAAAGACAACGTTGGGATTGAGTTGGATATAATACATAATCAGTGGAAAATCATAGAAAAGCATGAAAGTTATCATGGGAGAGATGTAAGAGAGAAAGACAAGTGGGCCAATCATTTAGCAAGAGCAAGGAATGACTAATGAACAGTCTGTGTGCTCCATTGATATCCATGCTATATCAAAAATTCTAGAGGAAGGCAAACTCAAAGACTTTATGGGAGTATCCATTTGAGAGGCATAGAGTATATATGGTTGTTATCCAGGGAGTACCCACATTGATAAGCTCAGTCATATATGAGAAATTATATTAGAGAAAAAAGCAGTAAAACCAGAAGTGATATATTTTCATTGTGGCATAAAATTATCAATTTTTTTCAAATATTGGCTATTTTTGAAGGTTTTTAAATTTTTTGTCATTACATGTTAAACTTCAAAGTGCCTAAAAGACCAAAGGGTTTTAAAAACAGAATTTTTGGGGGGAAAGGTTTTTCTTTTCTTTAACTATATAGACTTTTGTGAGAGAAGAGTCAAATAAGTATAGCACTTCGAATTCTTATTAAATATTCTCATGAATGCTTTATTTAAATATAGTCTCTAATTTCTCTCCTGCCCACATCACACCCCTGCCCCAATAAGTCTGGATGGTCTGAGGGTCAAAAAGAAATAGAAAGCCTGATTATAATACTGAAAAGACTTATTATTTGGGGTGGTAGATGAGAAGGAGTAGATGTTTTTATGTGAAATAAATTATATCTAGAGGGATTTATAGCATAATTTATTCTTTACTAATAAAACAGAAATAATTAGTGAACATAATGATGAAATCCCAGCAGAACTAGCTTCTCTCCTTCAGTTTTACTGTATGCCCCAATGATCTTATTTCCCAACCTAAAGGACAACAAAGGGTGAAAATGTAACAACTGGGATACTCTGAACTCTATTAACTTACTGACCTCTACTTTGAAATAATTTCTCTAAGTAGTTTAATCTGAATATTGGACTACTAAACATTTCCCTCTCCAGAGGACTTAATCTACATTATCTATCTCTCTTTATTATTTCATCACTAAATAATTACAGTCAGTGCAAGAGTTTGTCTGAATTGTCTATATGCTGCTAATGTACTGTAAGTATTTTTGCATTAGACTTAGGGAAAAGAGAAGGAAGAAAATGCTTGAAAAGAAGAAATATATATTAAACTATCAACTGACTATCTGGGAGGCTTATCAAAAGGAGTTTTTTTAAATGGGTTTCAGTTGCTTTAAGTTTATTACAGAGACTGTGTGGTAAAAAAATTATTCTTCTTCCAACCATGCATTTCAGACGGTGTGTATACTTAATATAATCCAACTTCTCAATTAAATAGAAGACAAAACCTCTGCAGGTCCTAAAAGGAGAATGAAAGTATATGCACTAGAATTTATATGTATACATATGTGTGTGTGTGTGTATGTGTATAAATATGAAATTCCACGTGATAAAGGCAATTGCACAATACAGATAGAACATATTTGTAAAGAGGGGCAAACTCAAACTCTTTAGCCAGCATTGATTGATGTTAAGACCATCTATTAAATCAAATTTTGAGCATTGACCATGTTGCACTGAACTATGATGGGTGCTATTATAGTTTAAAAGGTATAAATCAAGGTCCTTGCCTTTCAGAGCTTGGAAAATAGTTGTAGGCACATAAATCATAAAACATTTTTTTTTTAAGAAAAGGGAAGATGAAGTTTAAATGTATGACATAATGAATGCCTCAGAGGAGTTCTGGAGAGGAAGTGGAGTAATCATGGAGGCTTTCTTGGAAAATAATAGGTTTAGAAACAGAAGGGACCTTTAAGATCATCTAGACCAATCCTTTGATTTTACAGTTTTACAGAGGCTCCAGAGAAGTCTAGTAATTTGTCCTGTGCCTCAGAGGTAGCAAATAGCACAGACCGATATGAATCTAGTTCCTTGGACTCTAAATCTAATAGTCTAGGACTTGAGTTAAGAATTCATGGAGTGAGGGGCAGAGCCAAGGTGGTGGAGGAAAAGCACGGACTTGCTTGAGCTCTCCCCCACACACCTATAAATACCTGTAAAAATGACTATAAACACATTCTAGATCAGCAGAACCCACAAAATGACAGAGTTAAACAAATCTCCAGCCCAAGACAACCTGGAAGCCAACAAGAGGTATCTATCACAATGGTCTGGGAGTGGAGCATAGCCCAGCATGGGCCATGCCAGCACAGACAGGACTGGAGCAGGCCTCAGGGGATTTAATCACTAATGGGCAGCTCTAGCAGTTTTCAGACTTCTCAACCCACAAATGCCAAAGACAAAGTAGAAGGTCAGTGGGCAAACTCTGTTGGACCTGGGTGAGAGAAGAGCATGGTCTAGCACCAGTCCCAAGGTGGCAGAAGTGGAAAAGGCAGCAGAGGTTGCAGCAACAGCAGCAGAAGCAGCTGCTTCCTGAGCTCCAGGCCCACAAATGGTGGGGGAATCAAGTAGCTGATCAGAGCTGGACTGCAGGGATATCTTTGCTGGTGCTGAGGCAGGATTCTCTTTCTTTGCCCTGCTTAGGTCTGGGTCACACTCCTGGCAGGTGGTCCTGGGGTGGGGAGGAGCACTGATATGGCAGAGCTTATGGTGGCTATGGAGAGGGAATCTTCTTTATGGTTCCAAGTTAGAAAAGAGGCCTGGTGGTCACTCACAGACCACAGCACAGAGTAGGAGAGGAATAAACACCTCTTCTTAGATCATGCCACCTCAGAAGAACTGAAAATTTACAGGTGCCTGGAAGTATCTCTGACAACAGCTTCACAAAACCTCTGGAACTTGGGACAGAGTCCTCTCCACTCTGGAAGCAGAGTCCTACCTTGACAAAGAGCTCAAAAGTCAAATAATTGTCTGGGAAAATGAGTGAACAGCATAAAAATTGAGTATAGAATCTTACTTTGGTGACAAAGAAGATCAAAACATACAGCCAGAAGTCTACAAAGTCAAAGATCTGAAATCAAAAGCCTCCAAGAAAAATATAAATTGGTCTCAGGCCATGGAAGAGCTCAAAAAGGATTTTGAAAATCAAGTACAAAAAGGAGAGGAAACATTGGGAAGAGAAATCTGAGTGATGGTTGCTAAAGGAGACACACAAAAATAATGAAGAAAATAACACCTTAAAAAATAGACAAACACAAATGTCAAAAGAGCTCCAAAAACCCAATAAGGAGAAGAATGTCTTAAAAAGCAGAATTGACCAAATGGAAAAGGAGGCCCAAAAACTCACTGAAGAAAATAATTCCTTAAAAATTAGAATGGAGCAAATGGAAGCTAATGACTTTATGAGAGATCAAGAAATTATAAAATGGAACCTAAAGAATGAAAAAAAAATGGAGACCATGTGAAATATCTCATTGGAAAAACCACTGACCTGGAAAATAGATCCAGGAGACATAATTTAAAAATTATTGGACTACGTGAAAGCCATGATCAAAAAGAGAGCTTTGACATCATCTTTCAAGAAATAATCAAGGAAAACTGCCCTGATATTCTAGAACCAGAGGGGAAAATAGAAATTGAAAGAATCCACTGACCAACTCTTGAAAAAGATCCCAAAGGGAAAACTCCAAGGAATATTATAGCCAAATTCCAGAATTCCAAGGTCAAGGAGAAAATATTGCAAGCAGCCAGAATGATACAATTTGAGAATTGTGCAAACACAATCAGGTTAACACAAGATCTAGCAGTTTCTACATTAAGGGATCAAAGGGCTTGGAATACGATATTGTGGAGGTCAAAGGAACTAGGATTAAAACCAAGAATCACCTACCCAGCAAAACTGAGTATAATCCTTCAGGATAAAAAATAGACATTCAGTGAAATAGAGGACTTTCAAGTATTCTTGATGAAAAGACTAGAGCTGAACAGAAAATTTAACTTTGAAATACAAGAATCAAGAGAAGCATGAAAAGATAACCAGGAAAGAGAAATCATAAGCGACTTTTATTAAAGTTGAAGTGTTTACATTCCTACATGGAAAGATGATATTTGTAACTCATGAGACCTTTGGGGTAGTTGAAGGGAATACACACACACACACACACACACACAAGTATGTAGGTATATATGTATATGTATATATATATATATATATATATATATATATATGTATGTATGTATATATATATATATATAGACAAAGGGCAAAGGGTGAGTTGAATACGAAGCGATGATATTTTAAAAATAAAATTAATGGGTGAGAGAGGAATATATTGGGAGAAGGAAAAAGGGAGAGATAGAATAGGGTAACTTATCTCACATAAAACAGGCAAGAAAAAACTGTTACAATGGAGGGGAAAGGGTGGAGATTAAGGGGAATAAGTCAACCTTACTCTCATTGGATTTGGCTTAGGTAAGGAATAACATACATACTAAATTGGCTTTATTACCCTATAGGAAAGTAGGGGGGAAGAGAATAAGAGGGAGGTTGATAGAAGGCAAGACAGATTGGGGGAGGTGTAATCAGAAGCAAGCACTTTTGAAAAGGGACAGGATCAAATTAGAAAATAGAATAACTGGGGGTGGGTGGGATAGGATGGAGGGAAATGTAGTTAGTCTTTCACTATTTGACTATTATAGAAATATTTTGCATAACTGTGCATGTATAACCTGTATTGAATTGCTTGCCTTCTCAATGGGGGTGGGTGGGGAGGGAAGAAGGAAGAGATCTGGAACTCAAAGTTTTAAAAACAAATGTTAAAAACTGTTTTTACATGCAACTGGGAAATAAGATATACAGGCAATGGGGTATAGGAATCTATCTTGACTTACAGGAAAGCAAAGGGGAAGTGGATAAGGAGGGATGGTGATAGAAGGGAGGGCAGACTGGGGTAAGGGGTAATCAGAATGCATGCCATTTTGGAGTGGGGGTAGGAGAGAGAAGGGGAAAAATTTGGAACTCAAAATCTTGTGGAAATGAGTGTTGAAAAGTAAAAATAAATTAATTGATTTTTAAAAAGGAGGGCCCCCCCAAGAAAAAAAGAATTCAGAAAAGAAAACATTCCAGATGAGTCTAAATAGGAGCAATATAAGGAGTATTTACCAAATTTTAGAAGATTGCCCCGGCTAGAGCAAATGGGTCATATTAAAGAGTAGTGGAGAATTTCACTGAACAGATAGAAGTTCTCTGTCCTAATTTTAGAAGGTAGTTCAGAGGTTGTCTACTCCAAGTCTCTTACATTGTAAATGAGGCAATTAGGGTCAAGGGAAGCAAGGTGGGGTTAGATTGTGAGAGATAAGAAATGGAAGAATTTACTTTGATAGAAAGTAAAAGGAAAAGAGTACTAAACTGTGTCTGTAGAAAGGGATTCTCTTGGTGGCTCTGATATTACCTAGATGTATGATCAGAGAAAATTATATAATTCCTCTGGGCCTCAGTTTCCTTAATCTTTTGAATGTGATTATGGAAAGTAGTTGGACTACCAATATCTAATATCCCTGCTAGCTTTAACATATGATTAAACACAAGAGAAAAATGATGAAATGGTATTAGACAGGTGTGTTTGAGGAAAAAGCGAAGTCCATTTTCCCAGGAAACATATAGATTATAAATTTCAAAATGCAAAGAACCTTAAAGTCAATTTAGTCCAACTTTCTCTTTTTATAGATTAAAAAAAAATCTAAGGCCCAGAGAGGTCACATGACTTGCCAACTAGTAAATGGTGAGGACATGATTCAAAACCTAGTGCTTCAAAGTCAAGGACGCTTCTACTGTATCATGCATTAGAGATGCTTTATTAAGAGCAAATGAAAGAACAGAGGAGATATATGTGCCAGTCTATAAACTAGTAAGGCATGGTCCCTTTACTCCTGATTTTGAAAAATGCCATGGCATATGTAAGTGAGGTCCGACCAGGAAATTAGCAGAACAAACATATCTGTGTGTATGTGTGTACATAAACACAGACATATACTTACACATATGTTCATACATTTATATATGTGTATATAAATATGTGTGTGTATATAGAGATAGATACATAGATAGATAGATAGATAGATGGATAGATAGATAGATAGACAGATAGATAGATACATGGACATATACACACACTCAGGAATAAACAAAGGGAATTGACATCTTTTATAAGTGTTTCAGTTTAAGGCAAGTAACTCCCAGGTACATTTGAACATTTTCTAGTAACTAGGGAGCCCTAGACGAGCTGATTAGTCAAAATACTACAGGAAGCTGGATTTCACATGTGCAATAGCTTTGTCTCTTATGTTAGATTAGCCTGTTCTGATGTCAGTCTAGGGATGAGTATCTGTCAGTTAATCAAATAACTTATGCTTCTACTCACTAGTCATACCGTTCCTCTCTTTCAGATATCATCATTTTTGTAAGCAAGCAATTTAATTGCAATACATAAAATACAATAAAAGGAGAAGCCGTGCTTCTAAACTACATAGACTGAACATTCTATTCAGTCTACGGATAAATCCCTTCCAGATGACAGAAAGCTTTTGGGGACTTCTCCATCTTCTGCCATTCCAGGTGTCTTTCAGCAGGAGTCACTGTGGCTCATTCAAGATATGACCTCCTGAGGCCTCCAATTCACTCCCTCTCTCTAGTGGATTGAAGGAAAAAAAAAAAAAAACCCAAAGTCACAAAGGACCTAGTATGCTTAGAGGTAAAGAAATTATCTCCTGAGGGTTTTAGTCTGGGAAGGAGGCATCAATTTTAGTTATTTCCTTTTTCTGCAAAGATTAAAAAAAAGCTTTAAAATTACAAATTACAAATAGAGTTAAAGAGATGTTTCAAATCCCAAGAAAGCTATTGATTGCTGAGCCACAATAGTGATCTCCCAGACAGCTGAAGTGTCTTCAGGTTTTCCTTCCCTTGTATACTCTCTATGGCAAACTGTATTATTGTTAAGGTAATAAAATAATTTTGTTTTTATTGAGCCATTAAAAAAGTAAATAACTAGTAGGCAGAATGTTTAAATACAGGAGGAACTCTTAGTAATTAATTTTGACAGTTCTTTGCTCCAGGCAATAAAGCAAAAGAAATAGCTAGTGTAGTATATTCATGATTATTCCAGTTAAGAAACCAGAATTCAGATATTTTGCTGAATTCTGTTGAGAAGTTGAGCTGTGAGTCTTCAGCTGATAAAAAACTTTAAGGTAAGAGTATTCTGGTAAATGTTCAGCAATAGACTTTTCAAAATGTGGGTGACATGATTTTAACATTTAATCCTCATTAACCTTTTCTCTATCACTTTATTAAATCTAGACAGTGGTCAAAACAGTAACTCAAAGCCTGATTTGTAGGCCTTGCCAATTTTTGATACATGAATGTTCACTACAAATTTAACGATCTGCTCCCCAGCTTGTTTGAGCAGGCTCCAGCACACACACACCCCAGTTTGCTTCTGAGTCTCTTGGGAAGTGGTTCATTTGCCACTCATTGCCACTAAACTGTATCTCTCTAAATATCTTCCTGTCTCTCAGAGAGATTTCCCACACTCCCACTATAATAGGAATTCTGCCTTTCAATCTTGATCCCGTGATAAGAGTTCTCTTTTCTTGCCCTTTGATGCAGTACAACTCTAGAGACTTAGAATTCCTTGAAGGCAGTCAGTCTAACCTTGCCAGAATGGCTATTACACAAAGATGAAAGCAAACCCAGTTCAGTATTTTGTTTTTAGACTTCATGTCATGAAAAGAAATAGGATACATGCAATTAACTGACTATTTTAGAAAATTCTTTTTAAAATTTATTATTTCTCCTGATCCCAAATGCATGTACAGGGTGTGGATTTGGGGAAGAAGAATTGCTCTTACCTTTTATTGTAGTTTTTGTTTTTATTTTGTTGTGTTTTTTGTTCTAGACATCCTTTTGCCCTTTGAAAAGTACAATAACATAGACTGGAGGGACAACTGTGAATTTCTTGCATTCTTAATGAAGAGAAATACCTCTGGTTCCCAGAGGTTTTTCATAGCATTTACATTTGCCCTTCTCCTAGTGTCTATGTTGCTAAGCAAGAGGAACTACAAATAGGACAATTAGAAATTATAACTAAAGTTGAATGTGTCCTGTTCTAGGCTGGGCTGACTCAGTCTAGTACCCTGGTAGTTTAGGGTCCATGTTGAAATAAATGATACATTCTTTAGTCATTCAAAACAAAGGGACATATTCAGCCATAGAAGAGGAAGGATATTGAACAAAGATAGGCATTGAGGAAACCTGGAGCTGAATCAGCTGAGTGATCCTTTGCCTTAGGTTTCCAGCATGATCCACCAGACAAGCCTCAGAAATCCTGGGCTCTTTGTACTCAGGCAATGAGGAAGTGAGTCAACAGACCTATCCCTTAATCTCCTGTGCTAACCAGATCCCACCAAATTTCTCATTACCTTTTAAGGAAAACTTAGCCTAACTTATATAGGAGGAAGGATTAGGATATTGCTCCTTACACACACCCTAATGTATACATGCTTTATTTTTGTAACTTTTTAACTACATATCTTCTGATATCTTAGTGGTCCTGATAGCATATCCCCCCTCCTTAAAATGGCAGAAAGTGGATTGGTTACAGTTAGGGAAGCAGAGTAGATTGTTATGTGTGACAAGAAACTGTACACTCACCCCTTGAGTTGAAGGTCTTCCCCTTCCAGATTGATTATTTTGTAAAGGCAAACTAAGCCATTTTTTACCCCAATTCTTACTTAGCCTTTAATCATCAAATGGGTATAGCCTCAGACAAACTGAGACGTGGGAAAGATCTCAGCTTAGAAATTCCAGGTTTTCCCACAGTTTGTGGGGCCATGTTATGGTAATTAAGGTGGGATTTTTTTTTACTGTTTTCTCTTTTGGAATGCTGAGGTAATCAAGCACCTTTGATGAGTTTTGCCTTTCAAATGTAATGGCAAACAAAGTGAAATTTTTGCTGTTTTGTTTTAGAAGTGCTTCTCAATACTAAGGAATCTTTGATTGAATCAGGAGTCTTTGATGAATTGCTTATGTCAAGGGAAGGCCTAGTTCACATGAGTTTGAGTGGCATGGTTGTGACACTTTTTGGCTCTGAAGAAGCATTTAGTTCACATGGGATCCAGTCACATAGTTGTGATACCCCTTGAACCTGAGATGTGTATATAAGATCTGAGGTTGGGCATTTTGCCTTTGGGGGCACACTCATTGGAAAGTGTTGGTGATGAGACTCTGGGTGCCCAAAGGACTCCCCCCCGCCAGCTTTTGAAAACCCAGATGTTGGTGCTTCTCTCTCTCTGGTAACTGTATGTATTGCTATGGACACATAGAAGCCTGTCTAATGATTTGTGTTCTGTTTATATAACGTATGCTTGTAATTTCTGTTTGTATTTGCTCTGAAGTTGAGGGTGCTGGCTTTTCCCCCCCTGAACTAAGTGAATGATATGTGTATGTTTAATTAAAGTGAGACTGTTAACCCCTTAAAGTTGCTTTCCTTAGAAAAGTAGGTCAAAGAGTCTGTGCTAGCAGCCCTTCTGTGTGCTGGTGTTGTTGGTCTTTCACCTCCACAGCAGCTGCTAGCAACATTGTTGCTTCAGGCCATTGCCAGTTGTTCTGCCCTATGTCTTGCCACTGGACTCTGATGACTGGAGTAGAGAATGCAGTTGATGACTTTGCACAGCTCTGCCTCATTTAAATCTAATTTACTTGCAAGTCAACACATCACCATTCTGATGTCATTTGTCCTCTTCAAGAACAAAGGATGAACAACAATCAGAAGAAACTGCAGCACTTTGAGAACTCTGGGATCCTTCCATGAATCCAGATACTGCTTCTGGTCATATGCAGTTAGTGTACGTCTTCCCAAAAATACTCTATCTCAATGAACCAGAGACCTTTCAGATTTTTTTATAATTTGTATATATCTAGGAAAAATTTGAACATCATCTCTACCTACTCTGAAATCTCATGACACTGCTCTCCTTGCTGTTCTTGACACACAATACTCCATTTGCTGACTTTAGATCTTTTCACTGTTCTTCTTTCATGTCTAGAATGCTCTTTCCTTTTTTCCACTTCCTGGTTTCCTTAACTTCATTCAAGACTCACTTAAAGTTTCACCTGCTATGGAAAAACTCTTTCCTAGTACTCGCTATTCTTAGATCTTTCCTCTGAGACTACCCCCAGTTTATCCTGTCTATATCTTGTTTGTAAATAGATGTTTGCAACCTGAGTCCTCTATTAGACTATGAGTTCTTTGAAAGTAGAATTGTTTTTTTGCCTTTTTGTGTATTGCCAGCTCTTAGCATAGTATCTGCATGTAGTAGGTACTTAATAAATGCTACTTGAGTGACTTGGATGGACCTTCTGTTTGTTATCATTCACTACAGCTGTCTACCTCCTTTTCTATTCTTAAATGTCATTCATGAGAAATTATTCCAGTCACATGTGATAATATCTCCTTTATCACTTTTTATAAACAAGTTATTCCTATGTGCCATGGGCTGCATAGAGGACTGGATTTGGTGTCAGGAATACCAGATTTAAATCTGGACTCGGATACTTACTGTGTGACCCTGCACAAGTCAACTTAATCTCTGTATGCCTTAGTTTCTTCATCTGTAAAAAGGAGGGACAATACCTACTTCCCTGGGTTGTGAGTATGAAATGATTTAATATTTATAAAAATACCTTGAAAAGCTTAAAGGGCTCTATTGCTATCATATGGCTTTGTGTTGCTTCTTGGGTCACCTCAGGTCACTTTACATATGAGATTTCTAATACGGCAGTAAATTCCATCTGATTTTTGAATATACCAGAGGATAATTGAGCATAAACTCCAAATCTTGCTGGTAACCTATATTTTTTGCCCTTTTCAAGGAAAAATAGAAGCATACCAATGCTCCATTCCTAGAAACTATCTAATGGCTGAACATCATGGGAATGGATTCTAGTCCTGACTTCAATCATTATTTGATTGTTATACTTCAGACATAACACTTACTTGATGTATGTCACTTTCACTTTAGTCGTCATTAAGGCCAATTTGATTAGCAGAATTACAAAACATTATGAATTTACAAATCTTGTAAACAAGATATTTCATCAAAACCCTTATACCATTTTTGAAAGGTGTTTTTAATTTTCCTTTTCACTGGTCAGATTTACAAATTAAAGTTTCTTTGGCAAATCATCATTATCATCATCATCCATTATTTGTATCACAGTGGTATATATAATTTTGTTTTTCTTTACATAGTTTTTAAAAATTTTTTCAATGTGATTTACATATATTACCTCTTTGATTCTAACACCGTTATTATTCACCGTTATTCTAATACCGTTATTATGCCAATTTTACAGCTGAAGTTTAAAGGTTACATAACTTGCTTAGTATCATATAGCTATCTGAGGGTGGATTTGAACTCAGTGCTACCTGACTTCAAGACTAACTCTCTACCCCCTGCTCCACCACAGAAAGAGGATTGGTAGAGCGGTAGTAAGAATATCTGGGTCCTGGAATTGCCTATGTGACCTTAAGTAAGTTACGTAAGCTCTCTAGACTTCAAAATCACTATTTATAAGATTAATAAATTGACATGGATAATTAAGTTCCTTCAAATTAAAATTCTATTATTTCTAATATCTGTAACTCTGTAGTTAAGAATTTGCTTTTAGTTCATTGTTAGCTATTCTTGTAGCTCTGTCTAGATAAAAGTGAACAGGAGAGAAATATTGTAAACTGAAAAAGTTCATTTTACAAAAATACACTACGCTTAGGTAGCCAAAATATTTTGGTGTTTTTCTTCAGTGAACAAAAGCACACAATATGTTGAATACACCATTAGTAATATAATAATCATATGAATATAAAATGTGAAATCTAATTACAATATTAACCAGAAAAAAACACTTACTTTTACTAAGGAAACATTTTCCATATGTCTTTACAGTCCTACATGTGCATATGTTTAGAGTTTCCTTTGTGGCAATTATCTGATCCATTACTGGTTTGATTTTAATTCATTACAGCAATGTGTTTCTTGGTGTGAAGTACTTTTGACATGTGATGAGGTAGTGTGAAGATATGTTCTTCAAATAACAACATCTATACTCTGATGTCTTCTTTGGGTTTCCTTTTTTGGAAATTTCTATTCCCTATGTTGACATGACTTCTCATGTTGTCTTAGACTCCGATGTTATTCTTATAGGATGCAGTGTTCAATCAGTTCTGTCTGGGAGGCAGTTGGTTTTCTTTCAAGTATGGGATTGAATTTCATTATTCTATGAGCAGATGATTATTTCTGCAAATCAGAGATAATGAATCAAATGTGTTATCGATTGTCAGAACAACTAAGAAACTGGCACACTTATAATATCAAAGTGGAACCAATTTATCTATTTCTAGTTTTTCTTAAAGGGCAATATGTTTTGAACATCTGCTTTCTCTGAGAAATTATGCCATTTTTTTCCTATTCTTTCTAACTCACATTATGCGATTTGGTGTATTTAACTATTCTGAAGCTACACTTTAATTTAGTCTTCACTTGATTCTCTTAGTAACTGATCATTCTCATGTTGAATGTATGCAGATTAAGATATTTTATTCAACTTTTTATTTTATATTTTTTATGGAAATAGTTCATAGGTAAATTAGAAGAGATATTCTAACCATAGGTGCTTAATACTATTTGTGACTTTGCATTTCTTTCCTCTTTTATATGCCAAGTTTATTTGATATCATATCTGTGCCACCCAGAAGACTGACATTTTTAATGCTTCCAGTTTTATTTTTAGTGCATTAAACAACTATAATAACTGCCAAGGATCACAGATCACAGCTTTACAGGTAGATGGGATCTCAGAGATCACAAAGGGAGGTCCTGAGAGATTGAGACAGGTGACAAGGATCACAGGTGAGATTTAAACCCAGGTCCTCTCTCCAAAGACAGTGATATTTCCAGAGTTGCCCAACATTTAATGTGTAAAATTATGTAAATAATGATCAAGCAATCAACCAGAATTTTCAGTGCTTACTATATAGTGTGTGCAAGGTACAATTCAAAGGACTGTAGGGAGTACAAAGATGAATAAGACATAGTACCTGCCCTAAAAGATTTGTGTATTACATTGAGTCAATAAGCAAGGTTCCTTTAAATATTCTTGAACTTTATTTTTTTTAATTTAAATTTATTTATTTAACATATTTGGTTTTCAGCATTGATTTTCACAACAGTTTGAATTACAAATTTTCTCCCCATTTCTACCCTCCCCCCCACTCCAAGATGGCTTATATTCTGGTTGCCCTGTTCCCCAGTCAGCCCTCCCCTCTATCACCCCCCTCCCCTCTCATCCCCTTTTCCCTTCCTTTCTTGTAGGGCAAGATAACTTTCTATGCCCCATTGCCTGTGTATCTTATTTTTTAGTTGCATGCAAAAACTTTTTTTTGAACATCTGATTTTAAAACTTTAAGTTCCAAATTCTCTCCCCTCTTCCCTTCCTACCCACCCTCCCTAAGAAGTCGAGCAATTCAACCTAGGCCACACATGTATCATTATGTATAAAACCCTTCCACAATTTACACAAATGAATAGAAGTGAGGCCAACTGTATGTTGCTGAAACCATGAATGCTACATCTTGAACCCAGTGTGGACACTCTGTTGCAATGAAAATATTATATTAATAAACCTTTGTTTCATTGGTGTGGGGATTACCTCCTCTAATGCAGAGCACAACCCATCTATGTCTTAGCAGATGACACTCAGAAACATTAAGCAAATTGCTCATAGTCTTACAGTTAATATGTATCAGAGGTAAGACTCATAATTTCAAGTCTAGCATTCTAGCCTTTACATTATACTGCCCCTCAAAACGCATCTGGTTGTTAATGTTGTTCAGTCATGTCTGACCCCATTCATGGGGTTTTCTTGGCAAAGATACTGGAGTGGCTTGCAATTTCCTTCTCTAGCTCATTTTATATGCGAAGAACTGAGGAAAACAGGGTGAAGTGACTTCCCCAGGGTCATACAACTAGTAAGTGTCTAAAGCCAAATTTGAACTCATGATGATTCCAAGCCTAATACTCTATCCACTGTACCACATGCAATGCATTACTCACAGTTAAATAATATCTGTGAAAAATGAAAATTCACCTTCATTATTAATGCAGCATTACATGGCTTTATATTAAATTGTATTATATACTAAAGTACCACTACTCATCTAAAGGTTCATAGATTTAGACCTAGCAAAGATACTAGATGCTATCTAGTTTATTCCTAGGATATTTTACAAATGAAGTGAGGCCAAAGATGTTGGGATTTGACCAAGGTTAAAGAAGTAATAAGTACCAGAAGTGAGATTCAAACTCATGGTCTCTGCCTCCAAACACCACATAATTTCCTTTATCCTATTGACAATTCTTATATTCACATATGAAAGTTTTTTTTAAATATCTATTTATATGAGAGAGCTACTTTCTAATAATGATTGTGATTGAGAGGCAGAATAGTTTAGTGAATAGAAAGCTGGCATTGAAGTCAGGAAGAGCTGAGTTCAAACTGATATCTGCTACAATCTCACTATGGGTCCTAGGCAAGTCACTTACTGTCTCAGTACCCCAAGGAACTTTCTATACTATAAATTTCAAAGAAAGTACCAATTGACAATGATAGAGGAAGATTCCTCATTTTGGAGTTTCCTATACAAAGGCAATCAAAGATATGATATCTATCTTTTGTGACACATCATTAAATGTCAGTTATGTTTTTCCCCATTAATTATATTTAACTATGATTTCATTGGTATAGAGAACTCTTGGTGAGAAATCCTCTCTACCAATACAGAGAGCAAATACTCTACAACTCAAAGTCTTAGAAAGTTGCCAGCAGCACTGAGAGGTTAAGTGAATTGTCAAAGGTCACACAACTGACATGTGTCAGAGGCAACTGTGTGTCATCAAGGCCAGCTTTCTTTTCAGTACGCCATGCTTCCACTCTGATTCTCTATGCCCTTTACACTTTAAAAAGCACTTTCCTCACAGCAGCCATGGGAGGCAGTTAATAGAATCTGCCTATTTTGCTGATAAGGAAACTGAAACTTAATGGTGCTGTCACTTGTCCAGAATCATGGAGTTATTAAGTGGGGAAAGGGACACTCAAATCAGTTTTTCAAGTCTATTTTCATGAGTTGTTCTTTTATGCCAGACTTCCCTTTCCAGCCAAAGCTAAGCAGCTTCCAGTGATAAATTGCTTATCCAGCTTTTTCACCAAACAGAATTTAGGCACTAGAGGATCTGACTTTAAAAACAGCTGTTTCTGCTCAGGTAGAAATTTTTTTTAATGGATTTTAGTGATTTCCAACTGCAATTCTCTCTTTTTTTAAAAATATGACTGTGATTTGGAAAATATCTCTATGGTTTAAAGCTCAAATTCTTTTACCACTCACATACTCAACCCACTTTATGACATTTTAAAAACAATTAGATGTCAAAGATGCTTCTTTTTCTAAATTCTTTCTTCACTGGATGTTCTTTAAAGCAAAAATCCCCAAACACGAAAGCCACACACAACTTTTAATTACCTTATCATTCCAACATCCCTAGGTTTATTAAAAGAAATTTCCATGCTTTATATGAGATTCAGTGTTTGGTTTTCCTTTATATGTTCAGAAAGGGTATGAATTTATATTTGTTTATCTTTTTGCTTTAAAAGTATAATTGCCCAGCTAGGCAAACACTTCTTAATATGGTAAATTATATTTTAAGACAATTTTTAGATCACTATTGCTTTAAATTTTGCAGCCTAGTAAATGTCTTCATGTTTTTAATTTATACCTAAATATACTTTCACAGATGGACTTGACTTTAGTTGATGATTTTAAAACAGAATATATCATACAGATTTCTTGTTACTCTCTTCAGTTAGACACCTGGTCTCAACTACTTAATTATAGGAAGATTCAAGACAATTTTCTCCTTAATTGGGAATTTAACAGTTTACCAAAATTCCCCAAATAATTGCTTCAGTGATTTACTTTCCTTTGACTAGGCAGACAAGTTGATAGATGTATATGACAAAAGACAGGTAGGGAGGGTATGGGGATCAAAAGGAAATTCCATATTTGCTTTACTACTTGTAACTGGGTAGCTTAGTTGATTTGTCTGTTCTGCTAATAGGGCCAATGTCATAAGCTTGGCCCATAAGAAGGCCATTCAGCTCTGTCTGTTCCATAAGCATTATTTGAACTTCTCACATAAAATGTCTTTCAAAGACATCACAATGAGAAGGAGGTATGTATGTACAATGAGGTCATTGCAAATCCACCATTGATGCTAGAAAAATAACTTCTGGAATCATAGGATATTAGAATTGAAAAAGACCTTAAGAATAATCAGGACAAAGTTCTTCATTTAAGAAATAAGGAAATTCATGTCAAAATGGGTACATGACCTATGTATAAAGAAAGATTTTAAGAGAAAATTAGAGAATGTGGAATATATCATACTGATGGATAGGCAAACAATTTATGAATAAACATGAAATAGAGAGCAAAGTTAGGTGTAAAATGAATAATTTTGATTATGTTAAATTAAAAACCCTTTTTTTTTTTACAAATAAAACAAACGTAGCTAAGATCAGAAGGTGTAATAGCAATTTAGATTTGAAGATCTTTCCCACCCATTAATAGGCCATGTGACCTGCTTATGTCACAGGACGTCTATGTGACATGTGGTAGGAGGAGCTTGCTGAGAGGAAAAGGAAGTTGTGTCACAGAAAATGCTGAGAGAGCAGTTATGGTTGTTAATGGTCATCATGATAGTCAGAGCTGAGGTAAAGAGAGCAGCCCTGTGATAGCTGTACTGTAAGTTTTGATTGTTTTGTGGGAAGGCCCCAGCAGTGGGCAGAGAGGTTTTGGGATGGTGAGGCTCCATGCTATGATATTATGTAGTGAATGCTTTGCTGCTGTGATGGATTGGGCAGATGGCTTATGGGATATGGTCCTCTGGTGTCTGAATACATGTTTTACTTCTTCTACCTTCTAATTGGAGAGTCTTTCATACTTTGCAATACAGAACCACATAGGCATTTTGACAATTATCATCCATATTGTTATTTTTGCCTTATTGATACAGAAGGAAAGCAGAAAATTGGGGAAAATTTTGTAGAAAGTTTATCAGATAAAGGTCTCATATCTAAAATATATAAAAAAAACTTCATCAAATCTATAAGAATACAAGTCATTCCCCAATTGATATGTGATCAAAGGGTATACACAGTCAATTTGACAATTTATAGTCATATGAAGAATGCCCTAAATGATTATTGATTAGAGAAATGCAAATTAAAACAACCTTGAGATATAATTTTACGCCTAGCATATTGGCTAAAATGATAAAAAGGGAAAGTGACAAATATTGGAGGGCATGTGGAAAATTTGGGAAAGTCATTGTTGGTGGAATTGTGAACTAATCAAACAATTTTGGAGAGCAATCTGGAATTATGCTCAAAGAGTGTTAAGCTTTGATCAAGAAATATTATTGCTTGGTTTTTTCTGAAGATAATTGGGAAAAAGGAAAATAATCTAAATATTCTAAAATGTTTATAGCAGCTCTCTTTGTGATGTCAAAGAATTGGAAATTGCAGGGATGCCCATCAACTGGGGAATGGCTAAACAAGTGGTGGCATATGATTGTGATGGAACACTGCTGTGCTATAGGAAATGATGAGCTCAATGATTTAGGAAAAAACATGGAAAGCCTTGCACACAATAATGGAAAGCAAAATGAGAAGAACGAAGAAAGCATTGTGTATAGTAATAGTAATATTTTTTTAAGAATAACTTTGACTGAATAAATTATTTTGACTATTATAAATGCCCAAATTAACTATAAAAGACATATGAAGAAAGTTGCTATCTGCATCCAGAGAAAGAATTGAAAAATACAGGTATGTATAGAAAAATTTTACATATCTATTTGTCTATTTACCTATGTATTTGTGTCTAATGGTAGCCATCTCTAGGGTGGAGGGGGAAAGGAAAAAAATAAATTTATGTAATAATTTTGTTGTATATTTGAAAGGAATAGCAAGTTGTCCATAGTAGATTTCATTTGCGATCATCTTGTTTATTGTACTATGTTATGGAAATTTTTGTTTTATTCCATAAATTTAAAATAAAATTAAAAAAGGAATTTGAAACCATTCGAAATTTGAAATAACTTGCCCAAGATCCCACAGCCAGTCAGTGGCCAATACGACAAATCATTACATTATATAATAATGAAAAATTTAAATAGTCATATCCACATGTGGAAAATAATATATTGTAGGATTTTAAAGAGTTACTGCAACTTGATCATGGGGCTTGCATTTTAGAAGTTTAGTTTCTACCTCCAAACATACTGTAGCCACAGAAAGTATATTTTTTTCAGCATTGGATCAGATTTTTTCCCAGTCTTTCTGCCTTCATTCTCCCTTCGCTCAAGCCATGGTAATATTGAGAAGGTTTATTTCCATACAAAATACATTGGAAATTGTCCTTGGAAATAGGCTTTATATAAAACTAAGTATTTATATCATAAGTAAATATTGGGGGCAGATCATAATTTTTCTACTCTTCAGTTTCCTATTCTTTGACACTATGATACCTATACCGAGAATTTAAGAGCAAAGGAAGATATTAATCTGCCTTCCTGGTCCTTGGAGGTGGTATCTGCAGCAGGGAATAGTGCTCACATGATTTCATATTATTTAAAGTTTATCCTTGTGATGATACCCTCATGATAGATAGCTGCTTCTTCCTGTAGGATGATCATTTTTCACACATCGAATTCCAAGAAGGACTTTTGAAAAAGTTCAAAACATCAAGAAATGATGTACCCTGAAGTAAAGAAATGTTGGATGCCGCAAATGGAACTTTGTGCAGTGGGCCACAGAAAAGTGAGAACAAGAACAACAACCACAACGACAACAACCCACGAACTAAAAGCAAGACATGCCAGTGTCAAAAATCAAGCATATAAAACCAGAAAATACTTATCTAAAAACAGATAGCCAACTCTCATAATTTGCTTCATTGAAGGGATTATTTTCAACAATTTTATCCTGGTCAACAAGAGACTGATGATCACAATCACAGTCAGTGACTTTTCATTGGCTAATATTTTAAATATGGGTATGTCAGTATCTTTCGGCATGATTTAATTAACAATAATAAAAGATCAAAGATCCTAAAAGTATAGTTTGTGGGCTGCCAAGCAGCTAAGAAAATTAATGATTAATTTAGATATGTCAGCGGAATTTACTAAAAGATGAATTTTGCAATTCCATTGAAATTTCAAGGAGTTCTATGTTTCATGTCTTTTGATAGAATGATAGTTTTCCGATTTGTTTAGGAAAATGTCATTTCCCTACCCAAATCTGTCCTTACATTTAAATCAGAAATTTCCTAAGCTTAGTATGCTTTCTAGTAGGAATTCTCTATACCATCTGTACTCAGGGCTTGTGCTTCTAGAATGTTTGACCATGAATATGCAAGATGTTGATACTTTCGGGCACAATTATAAATTTTCTTTCCAGTAGAAATTTTTGCTGCCTTCATGTCAATTTCTGGAAAATACCTGCTCAACTTATAATTAATGGTTCATTTGTATGTAACCTTGCTTTCTCCAAATGTTCATATATTAGTATGTAACCATTTTCTTTACCTCCCTATGAGGGCAAGCAAAGTGGGACTTTTTATTGTTTTTTTTTTCTTTTGGAGTACTTTTCAGCACTAAGGCAATCAAGTGCCTTTGGTTGAGTCTTGCCTTTGTCGGAAGGCCAACACCCTTTTACTAATTAGATCATAAGAGGTATGAAGCTCTCAAGAGGTGTGAAGCCCTCAAGAGGTGTGAAGCCTTCAGGCCCTGAATATATACTCTGAGGGTAGCCCTTAAGCTAAAACTCTCAGAATTGTGTGAAGAGAGGTTTTGCTTTTGCTTTGGGGGCTCACTCATTGGAAGAATGTCA
This sequence comes from Trichosurus vulpecula, assembly GCF_011100635.1. Classification (NCBI taxonomy): domain Eukaryota; kingdom Metazoa; phylum Chordata; class Mammalia; order Diprotodontia; family Phalangeridae; genus Trichosurus; species Trichosurus vulpecula. Next base: position 409,716,212 of record NC_050574.1, on the reverse strand, counting down.
AGTGGAGACTCTGGGTAGCCGTTAAGGATCCCCCCAGCTTTGAAAACCCAAATGTTGGTGCCTCTCTTTCTGGTAACTATGTATATATAGATCTGATCAGACAGCTAGAAGCCTGTCTATTGATTTGTGTTATTTGCTCTTTTTACATTCTCTTTGTTTGTAATTTCTGTTTGTATTTGCCCTGAAGTTCAGGGTGCTGACTTTTTCCCTTGAAATAAGTGAATAATATATGTATGTTTAATTAAAGTGAGATTGTAAACCCCGTAAAGTTGCTTTCCTTAGAAAAGCAGATCAAAGAATCTGTGCTAGCAGCCCTCCTGTGTGCTGGTGTTATTGGCCTTGCACAGCCACAGTAGCTGCTAGCAGCATTGTTGTTACACTCCCAACTCAATTACTGAGCATCACTAACTCTATTTTGTATAACTTCACTTATCTCCTAATTTATTTTCCTTCATCATGTCTAGCTTTGTAACTCTTTCTACCAGATAGATTTGTACCACCCTCATTTGTTTTTTTCTAAATACTCAAAAATTTATATGCTTTTTTAACCTAAATTCAGGTGAATTTAGCAATAGCATCTGGTTCATATGTCATGGTCTATGTCTTCCTTTGTAGCTGGAAGTAAAAAGTCATAAAAAGTAGAATAACCCCTTCAGCAATGGCTATCCTAAATCTATTGCCTTTCTCAAAGTCACATGGAACAACGAAATAAATTTTAAAAATCACACCTTATATCTTTACTTTAACTACATTTTTCAAGTGAAAGTTTTTCCTCTTGGAATAAAGGATACAATGGTTAAAAATGGTCCAAAGCTTGGTAGGCTTTTCATTGGCCATATATACACAACAAAAGCAGGAATTTGGAGCAAAGCATTTGAAATAAGGGATCTTGCATTGTTGTTATGGTTCTTCACTTCCCTCATCCATTTGTTGAATGAAAGATGGAGAGGATACTAAGAGCTGAAAGAATGAATGGGAACTAAGACTGAGATTTCTTCCAAACTACTCTCCTGAAATAATTTGAGGACACAGAACTCAACTTGGGAATTAAAAAAAAATACTGCTAAATCAGACAATTGTTTGGGACAGTGGCTTAAGTGAGAATTAGCCACAGCACCGGAAATTCAAAGGAAAGACTGAGCTAGCTGGGGGCTCTTATTTGCTGTGGACTGTTTTGTATCCCAAAAGTCTAATGTTTTAGAGACTAATAAATAACAGAGGCATGGCTGAGCATAAACAGTAGAAAAAGAAGGAACATTTAAGTGAAAGACGGCCCAAAAGTATATCCAGCTTCACAGCAGCATCCACAATGGAGCAAGCCGGGAGGCAGGGTGGGACTTTGTGATATTACTGATGGCTCTGAAGTGTAAGAGGCCTAGATAAGAGTACCCTGCCTATATGACCCTCATATGTGATCATTAGGTGTGTCTGCCATTCCCGCTGAAGATGTATGCTTTTGAGAGAGATAGTGTCCAAGCATATGGGTAAAATATCTCATTCCAACTTTATTTGCTATTCTATTTCATTGAATGATTTTACTATAATCTTCTTATATCCTGTGGCTAACTATTAAGAATAAATACAACAGCAGGTGTCATGAGCAATGGGCAGATTTTAGTGGATGGTGGTGCACAGAAGAGTATCTTGAACCTTGCGTAGCTCTTTTGAGGGTGCATGGGGTATTCAGGGAGCACTAGCACCTCTAGTGTGAGGACTTACTGAACCTTTTTTGAGCTACTCATCCGCCTTTGGTGTCCATCTATCTCCTAACCCCCACCTGGTTCTAAGAAGCATGCTGAGTGGACACACCTGGTAAAATTATCTTAGCAGATAGACTAAACCAGGTTGATGGTAACTGCCAGGGTTCTAACTCATTGGTGAGTTAGTGGGTTGCCTACTCCAAGCATGTGAAGGATTATCTTTGCAGAATGGGTGGATGAGAACAATTTGTTCTAACAGCCTTGAAAGTGGTTTCTGAAGCAAGCACTTTGGAGCATTTAGAGCCTGATCAGGCATCGAAGACACCAAGATCATCTACTGCATCCCAGGCCATTGCCTTTCTGCCATCTTGACTTTTGAATTTCCACAAGACTTTGATGAATCTGGAAGAGAGAGTGAGGTTGATGACTTTGTACAACTCTGCCTCTCTTAAATTCACTGGCAAGTCAAGACATCACCTATGATGTCATTGTTCTTCCTTGAAAATGAAGGATAACTCTTTTCTAGGAGAATTATGTGTGAGAGAGAATGACCTCAGATGCTACATGTAAACACAGTCTATGGAAACATGCCAATATTCATTAAAATAAATCTCATTCAAATAAAAAGATGCTTTCTAAACCTAGGTAAGAGTCCATCTGCTACATATATCTGATACAGAAAAAAACTCCCATTCAGCAAGACTTCTCTTGGAGTTTGTTGGGACAGAATTTTACCTCTTCTACTTCCTCCTGAATGCTCATCCCTATTTGAATCAGTTCTAGCTCTCCCCAAACCTCTTCCAACCTGGTATGTATACATATATGTACACATTTAAGTTTATAGATGAATATAAGTTTGATAAAGGATAACATTGCTATCTGTTCTGGGGTCTCTTATTGAATTTTTTTTTTCTTCTTAACTACAAAAAATTTTACTAATGCCATCTTGGGAACCATATCTATAATGATCCACTAGTCTATCACTTCCATCTTCCCCATTTTAAGTGGGAGCCTTCCCATGTAAGATATTATATAGTACACACAAAAAGGTCAACATATTGATCTTGTCTGAGGATGCATCTCTCATTCTGTATCTTTAGTTCATTATCACTTTCTCTGTCTCTGTCTCTGTCTCTCTCTGACTGTCTCTGTCTCTGTATCTCTGTGTCTCTGTATCTCTGTGTGTGTCTCTGTGTCTGTGTGTGTCTCTGTGTCTGTGTGTGTGTCTCTGTCTGTCTCTGTATCTCTCTCTCTCTCTCTCTCTCCCCCTCCCTCCCCACTGTTTAGATATAACTATTGATCACTACTTTGATCCGAGATCTTAAGTTGTTCAAAGCTGTCTTTTTCATATTATTTTTGTCACTGAATAAATTGTTTTTCTGATTCTAAGCACTTCACTCTGCATCAATTAGTACAAATTTTCCCATATTTCTCTGAGTCTCTCATGTTCATCATTGCTTAGGGCACAATTGTACTCTGTTTAATTCATAAACCACATTTTAAGCCATTCCTCGGTTGATGGACACATATTCATTCCAGTTTCAGGCTACTGCAAAAAGTGCCATTATAATAGATGTTATTGTACATATGGGTCATTTTCGTCTATCCTTAATCCTTGATATATGTGTCTAACAGTAGTTTTTCTAGGTCAAAGAAAATGTGCAGTTGAGTTAACTCCAAATTGCTTCCAGAACTGTTGAGCCAATTTACAGCTCCACCAACAGTGCTTCAGTGTGGCTGTTCTCCCACAATTCCTCTAATAACTGTTATTTTCCTCATTTGCCATCTTTGCCAATTTGATGTGTACGAGGTAAAAGCTCATAAAAATTCTTTTCTGAAAATGTTGCATATCTTATCTGTTAAATATTTGATGTCCTTGATTCTGAAAATTCCCCACTCAAAACTTTTCAATCAGCATTACTTCCATATTTCCACTTTAGTCAAAACCTAGATTTCCTCTGATAACACTACATCTCTTTTAATCTTCTACATGAAAGGTTAAGTACTTTTTTCTGTCATGATAGACTCACTGGACTTGGAAGGTTGAGCATATTTTTTGCTGCCTATACAGCTGTTTACAGACTATGCTTCTAAAACCACATCTGGTCACTATTCCTCTGTTGACATCTATGCAGCCTGTTTATATTATCATTTCTATATTAGTTAGATAATATAGCTATAATTGAGCTTTAATTATTTATTTGCCTTATTTTTCTTCTAGACTCCAGATGGGTGAGGACAATGATTCAGCTAAACTCTTCCCCACCCCCCACCGTAGTCTGTTTCTCTATATCATCAATCTCATCTCCTACTTCTTCTTACATTCTGACACTTTTTTTTCCTGAGACAAACCAGGAGTAATGTGAGATAAGTAATATTTTAAATTTCCATTTTCCTAGATAAATTATATCTTCATCATAGAATGCATGGTTTAGAAATCTAAGATAAAGATTTCTAATATGATAACTGTTTTCTTTTCCTTCCTGAAAGGGATTCTATGCAGAGGCAGCAGGGGGCACAGTGAGTAGAGCACCTGCCCTGGAGTCAGGAGGACCTGAGTTCAAATCCGGCCTCAGACACTTGACACATGTACTAGCTGTGTGACCTTGGGCAAGTCATTTAACCCCAGCTGCCCTGCCAAAATACACACACACACACACACACACACACACACACACACACACACACAAAGAAAGGGATTCTATGAGATTGATCATTCCCTTTAACTTATGGAAATGAAATTAGTTGTGTTTGACTTTGAAAAGGAAAAAGCTGAAAAGATTAAGGGTAAAAATTGAACAAATACCACCTTTATCATATGGAATCAGCATGTGAAGGGAGCAAAATAATTAAATTATAAACACTAATATGAATTGTGGTATAATTTATATTTTTGATTTTTAGAAAATTCAGTTGAAATTTTGTTTTGATTCTTAGTCATTTATGAGATTTCTGTGGGTCAAAAGAACTTTCTATGGCTAAAGCATTTTTTTTTATTTGTCCCTGCCTGCCCCTTCACTGGTATAGAGAATATTTTAGAAAGGAAATTTCTTTAATCAATATCAATGTGCAACTCCTTTGAGTCTTATTGTCATAGAGAGTTGTCTGGGAGCACTAAGAAGGTTATATAGTTTGTCCAGGGTGATACAACCAATGTGCCAGAAACAGGACTTGAATCCAAGCTCAGTTTTCTAGATGAGTATTATGTTGTCTCTCAAGCCACTTACGAGCAAAGAATTTTTTTTTCCTTTTTCTTTGTATCTTTGATGCTTAGCATAGTGTCTGGAACAAAGTAGGTGCTTAATAGATGTTTATTGATTATTAATTACAAATTATTTAGGGCAGCTGGGTAGAACAGCAGATAGAGTACCAGGCCTGGAGCCAGGAAACCTCATCTTCCCGAGTTCAAATCTGGCCTCAGACACTAGCTGTGTAACCCTGGGCAAGTCACGTAAGCCTGTTTGCTTCAGTTCTTCCTCTATAAAATGAGCTGAAGAAGGAAATGGCAAATCACTGCAGTATCTTTGCCAAGAAAACTTCAAATGAGGTCATGAAGAGTCATGCACAGCTGAAAAATGACTGAACAAAAACAAATAGCATTCAAGGCCAGAAAAACCTTGAGATTTCTATGACTTCCCAAGTGCATAGTAATGAGATACTGTTGTACTTAGAAGAAGGGAAAGCGGTTAAATATCATTGGTCAGATGAATAAATTCTAGAGTCCTTTGTCAGAGTTCAATGGATTCACAACCAAATTGGGCCTTTCTGGGAGTGATCCAGTTGGGTGAAATTGATTGTCTGGCCAACAGTGTCAACCTCCTTACCAGTTTTTCTGCCTCTGATTTCTCTCCTCTCCAAACTATTTTTCATGTCACTACAAAAAATAATTACTGAATGTTTATCTAAAATAATTTATGTGCACACAACCCTACAGTACAACTTTATTACCTACCAAAGTTCAAAATTCTTATCCTGTCACTCAAAGCCCTGGTTCTACCTCCTTGGGCTCTGACATTAGCAGTTTTATTTAAGAATAATTCCTGATTAAAAAAAGGTCAGATCTCAGTGGATTAAGTAAAACTAATATTAAACTAATCCTTCCATAAGCTAAACTCTGTGACTGGGAATAGTGGAAAAACCTGACCCCCAGATTTCTACCTGATATTGAGTTTGCCACACCCCACCAAATGCATTACTATTCCAGGACTCCTTGAGTAATTTGACAATGATCTTAGTGTATATCAAAGCTTAAATATCTTCAGAAAATAATCACAATTTTTCTCTAGATAAAAATACTTAAGGGAGATTATAAATATATATTATAGATGAATTCTTAATTGAGGAATAAAAATACTAACCTATTATACACTAGCTATCAAGAGAATCATTAGTTGAATATCATAGAAGTAATAGAAATAGACTTTTCCAAAATAAATCTTTCATGATGATCTTAGACATATAATACATACAATTACACTTGTAATTTAAATTATGATGCATTATAATCAACCATTATCCTGGGTCAGTGTGGCTCACCTAGACATAGGAGCAAAGCCCCTTGCCTCTTGGATCTAGGTTACAGAACATTCATCATCTGGGTCAGCAAGAAATGCTGGGAGAGAAGTAAAGCTAGAGCTCTGTAGAATTTAAAAATTATCAGATTCTCTGAAAACTATGACCAAAAAATCCACACAGCAAACCTTGGCTACAATGTTTCACTAATTCATTAATCATAATTGCTCAAATTTACTAAAAATAGAGTACAACATGAAACTAGGAAGTGACTACTAGTCATTTCCTGAAAGAAACCCCAAATGAAAACTCTCACAAAACTCATAGAAAAGATCAAGATATCCCATTTTATACTAAAAGTAGCAATTAAGAAAATATTTGAGTACCAAGGAACCTGAGAGAGGATGACAAAGCATCTGACAGTGACTATTACAAAGGAGAAAAAAAAAAACATTGGACTTTTAAATTCAGAAGCACTAAAGAATTACTTTCTTTGCAAGACTTAGCATGATCCTAGGAGGAAAAATAAATAAACTCTTAATGGAATAGTGGATTTATAAGCATTGCAGATGAAAATGCCAGACCTGAGTAAACTAGATACAATGGATTTCTGGTGATTGCTGAATAGGCATTGAAGGGAGTATACACATTTCTTAGGTATGAAGACCTTTGAAAAATGACCATATGAAAAAGCTTGCAAAGAACTTTTAAAAATTGACCTTATGAAAAAGTTTGATTTTTTTTTTATTTTTTTTTAAAATGCAATTTATTTATTTAACATATTTGGTTTTCAGCATTGATTTTCACAACAGTTTGAATTACAAATTTTCTCCCCATTTCTGCCCTCCCCCCCCCACTCCAAGATGGCATATATTCTGGTTGCCCTGTTCCCCAGTCAGCCCTCCCCTCTATCACCCCCCTCCCCTCTCATCCCTTTTCCCTTCCTTTCTTGTAGGGCAAGATAAATTTCTATGCCCCATTGCCTGTGTATCTTATTTTTTAGTTGCATACAAAAAGTTTTTTTGTTTTTGAACATCTGATTTTAAAACTTTGAGTTCCAAATTCCCTTCCCTCTTCCCTTCCCACCCACCCTCCCTAAGAAGTTGAGCAATTCAACCTAGGCCACACATGTATTATTATGTATAACCCTTCCACAATACTCATGTTGTGAAAGGCTAACTACATTTTGCTCCTTCCCAACCCATCCCGCTTTATTGAATTTTCTCCCTTGACCCTGTCCCCTTTCCAAAGTGTTTGTTTTGATTACCTCCACCCCCATCTGCCCTCCACTCCATCATCCCCCCGCCTTTTATTTTTTTTTTTTATCTTCCTCCCTCTTCTTTCCTGTGGGGTAAGATACCCAACTGAGTATGTATGGTATTCCCCCTCAGGCCAAATCTGATGAGAGCAAGGTTCACTCATTCCCCCCTCACCTGCCCTCTCCCCTCCTCCCATAGAACTGCTTCCTCTTGCCACCTTTATGGGAGATAATCCACCCCATTCTATCTCTCCCTATCTCCCTCTCTCAGTATGTTACTCTCTCATCCCTTAATTTCATTTTATTTCTTTTAGATATCTTCTCTTCATCCTCAACTCACCCTGTGTCTGCTCTCTCTCTTTTACATATATATGTATATACACATACATACATATACACATAGATACATACATACATACACATTCACTTATATATATACTTAAACATATATATATATGCATATATATATATATATATATGCATATTCCCTTCAACTACCCTAATACTGAGGTCTCATGAATCATACTCATCATCTTTCCATGTAGGAATGTAAACAAAACAGTTCAACTTTAGTAAGTCCCTTGCAATTTCCGTTTCTTGATTACCTTTTCATGCTTCTCTTGATTCTTGTGTTTGAAAGTCAAATTTTCTATTCAGTTCTGGTCTTTTCACTGAGAAAGCTTGAAAGTCCTCTATATTATTGAAAGTCCATATTTTGCCTTGGAACATGATACTCAGTTTTGCTGGGTAGGTGATTCTAGGTTTTAATCCTAGCTCCATTGACCTCCGGAATATCGCATTCCAAGCCCTTCGATCTCTTAATGTAGAAGCTGCCAGATCTTGGGTTATTCTGATTGGGTTTCCACAATACTCAAATTGTTTCTTTCTGGCTGCTTGCAGTATTTTCTCCTTGATCTGGGAGCTCTGGAATTTGGCAACAATATTCCTAGGAGATTTCTTTTTGGGATCTATTTGCGGAGGCGATCGATGGATTCTTTCAATTTCTATTTTGCCCTGTGGCTCTAGAATATCAGGGCAGTTCTCCTTGAGAATTTCCTGAAAGATGGTATCTAGGCTCTTTTTTTGATCATGGCTTTCAGGTAGTCCAATAATTTTTAAATTATCTCTCCTGGATCTATTTTCCAGGTCAGTGGTTTTTCCAAGGAGATATTTCACATTGTCTTCCATTTTTTCATTCCTCTGGTTCTGTTTTATAATATCCTGATTTCTCATAAAGTCACTAGCTTCCACTTGCTCCAATCTAATTTTTAAAGTAGTATTTTCTTCAGTGGTCTTTTGGACCTCCTTTTCCATTTGGCTAATTCTGCCTTTCAAGGAATTCTTCTCCTCATTGGCTTTTTGGAGCTCTTTTGCCATTTGAGTTAGTCTATTTTTTAAGGTGTTGTTTTCTTCAGTGTATTTTTCAGTATTTTTTTGGGTCTCCTTTAGCAAGTCATTGACTTGTTTTTCATGGTTTTCTCGCATCCTTCTTATTTCTCTTCCCAATTTTTCCTCTACTTCTCTAACTTGCTTTTCCAAATCCTTTTTGAGTTCTTCTATGGTCTGGGGCCAGTTCATGTTTTTCTTGGAGGCTTTGGTTGTAGGCTCTATGACTTTGTTGTCTTCTTTAGGCTGTATGTTTTGGTCTTCTTTGTCACCAAAGAAAGAATCCAAAGTCTGAGACTGAATCTGGGCGCGTTTTCACTGCCTGGCCATATTCCCAACCAACTAACTTGACCCTTGAGTTTTTCAGTGGGGTATGACTGCTTGTAGATTACAGAGTTCTATGTTCTACGTTTGGGGGGGAGGTGCCAGCTCTGTCAGAGCCGCACTCCTCCTTCCCCAAGGACCCCCAGTCCAGACTGGGCTCAGATCTTCGGCAGGCTGTGCACCCCTGCTGTGATCCGCCACTTAATTCCTCCCACCAGGTGGGCCTGGAGCCGGAAGTAACAACAGCTGTAGCTGCCCCACCTCCACTGCCCCCGGGGCTGGAAGCCGAACCACGAACTCCTTCCACTCCCGCAGCTTTTCCCACTAACCTTCTCCGCTGTCTTTGGTGTTTGTGGGTCGAGGGGTCTGGTAACTGCCGCAGCTCACATATTCAGGGCGCTAGGGCCCCCTCCGCCAGGCTTCTGGTCTGGATCGTCCACGCCGCTCAGGCTGGGCTCTGCTCCACTCCGTTCCCAGCTCCCAGCTCCCAGCTCCCAGCTCCGTGTGGAATAGAGCTCACCCAGAGACCATCCGGGCTGTCCTGGGCTGGAGCCCTGCTTCCCTCTGCTGTTCTGTGGGTTCTGCCGTTCTACAATTGGTTCAGAGCCATTTTTATAGGTTTTTGGAGGGACTTGGGTACGGAGCTCACTCTAGTCCGTGCTTACCAGCCGCCATCTTGGCTCCGCCCCCATGAAAAAGTTTGATTAACAAATGTAGAAAATAATAAATATAAAGCATATCTTCTACCTCTCATACTGCAATAAATTATAATTAATGAAGAACCTTTGAAGAAAGGATTTACACTCAATAGAATAAAAAGATGCTAAATAATCTTATGAAATCATAAAACAAAATTGATAATTTACTAAAATAAAATTACAATGAAAATATATACTGAAAATGTGTGGATATAATGAAATCAGTCCTTAAGAGAAAATTTATATCTCAATATGTTTTCAGGAACTTAAGAAAAAACATAATGAAATAGGCATGGAACTTAAAAAAATAAATAGAAAAACAACAAGAAAAAATCTCAAGTAAACAGAGGAACATTTTTAAAACTAAAAGAAAAATAAGAAAATTAAAAGCAAAAAACCGATCGAATTGATTAATAAATCTAGAAACTTTATAAAAAATAAAAGGAAAATCTGATTTTATAAGTGAAAAACCAATGTAAAACAAGAACAAGATAAAAAAATATGAAGAACAAATAAAAATAATTATTCAAAAATCCTTTTTCAATTATATACCAACAAAATCGATCATCTCAACTGGGTCCTCACTGTGGCAAGGCAATTCATTTCTATCTTTTTTAACTCCCTAATTGATTTACTGTCCCACTCACCCCAGCAGCCTTTCAAAATTCCCTACTCAATCTTTCAATAGCTCTCCCACCCCAGCCCAAGCTGAGAATCTTATCTCATATTTCACTAAAAAATGAGGCAAGTTACTGGGAGCTCCCTCATATTACATCACTCAAATAGTATTTTCTACTTCACCCCTATCTCACATGCATAGGGGGCCCTTTTCCTTGCCAAGGCAAACACTTCTATGTATACAAGTGATATCATTCTATCATTTTTTTCTCAAGCAAATTGTCTCCTCAGTCATTTCTATTCTCACTTATCTTCCATTTCTCCCTTTTTACTGGCTACTTTCTTAATACTTACAAATATTTCCATTATTCCCCCATCTTCAAAAGTATATATTACTTTATTTCAGCACCTCTGCTAGCTCTTGTCCCACATTTCTCTCTCCTTCTGTCTCTAAACTCCTTGAAAGGTTATCTACAATCAATACTTCTACTTATTTTCCTCTTTTCTTAACTCTCTACAAGTAGGAAGTTCAGCTTCCTACATCACCGTTCAACTGAAATTGCTATCTCCAAATTTAGCAATGGCTTATTGATTGCTAGATCTAATGACCAGTTTTCAATCCTTATCCTTCAATCCTTTGACACTGTTTATCAATCTCTTCTCTTTGATATTTTCCTCTCTCCAGTTTCTTGGGATACTACTTTCTCCTCATTCTCCTCTTACCTGTCTTACTGATCCTTCTTAGTGTTCTTTGCTTGATCTTCATCTATGTCACACCCTGTATTGGGGAGTGTACCCCCCAAATTTTATCTTGGACATGCTCCTCTTCTCCTTCTATAATGTCAGTTGGTGAGTTCATCAGCTTCCATGGATTCAATTATCATTTCTATCAATATTCATTCCCTCCTGTATCTAATGTGCTGCCAAGTCCTGTCAATTTCAGCTCTGTAATGTGTCTTGCACATACCCCCTGATAGCCTTTTACAGTTCTACCACCTTGTTGGAGGGACTTATCAACTCATATGTGGACTATTGCAATAGCCCTTCTTTGGTCTTCTTGACTTATACCTCTATCCATCCCAATCCATTTGCTGTTAAACTTTCAAATTAATCTTTCTAACATGAAATTCTGTTGACCTTACTTTTCAATAAATTCCTCTGGTTCCCTACTACCTCCAGGATCAAATATAAAATCCTATGTTTCACTTTTAAAGTAAATCTAGTCCTGTTCTATCTTTCTGATCTTCCTACACCTTATTTTCCTTGCACAGCCCTCTCTCACTCAAATCCAAGTCAACTGCAAGTCATGTCATAATTTCTCTGATATCATGGTCCTCTTCAAAAATGAAGGACAAACACAACCTGTGAGTAGACTGAGCTGCCCGAAAGGGTTCCCAGCTAGTTGGGTAACTCAGCTTTTACTCTGCCTCTGCCTCTTCCTTTCCCTGTCTTTCTCCTCTTCAAAGGAAGGTAAATTTTGATGGCCAGAAGTTGCCCACTTAACTTGGGGTTTACTGGCTAGACTCCTTCCTTCCTTCTTTCCTTCCCTCCTTCTTTCCTTCCTTCTTTCCTTCCTTCCTTCCTCCCTCACTTCCTTCCTTCCTTCCTTCCTTCCTTCCTTCCTTCCTTCCTTCCTTCCTTCCTTCCTTCTTTCCTTCCTTCCTTCCTTCCTTCTTTCCTTAAAAATCAAGAAATAGGGAAATAGGGAAGTGGAAAAACTCTGAGGCTGTGAGAGTCTGATGGCTCAGCCTCTGGGAAAGTTTACCCTGAAACTTTTTGTTCTTTCTTATGGTTCTGGTTTAAAGATTTGCTCAGTAAGCATAGGGTCACTGTGACATGCTTTCTTTTACTGTAAAAGTACTGTAAAAGAATGGAGAGGGTCTCCCTCTCCACTTATCCTATTCTCCTTGTTTAGATTTATAGATGTCACCTCAGTTGTAATCATTAACTAAGGGAGTGGGATTGGAGTTTCTGTGCCTCAATTTCCCAGTTCTTTGGCTAGCTTTTGTGCTCAGATTGTAAGCCCGCCTTCCAGCCAATGCTGAGAAAGGTCAGAGGTGGGAGGGAACTCTCTTGTGTTAGGTATAATTATTGGTGCTTTGCCCCTTGTACTTTGCCTCCTTTGCTGGTTCTGCTCTGTCCTAGCAGGGGACACCCTATTCTCGAGAATGGAATAAAATTTATTTCTGTTCCCACCCTGAGATGGCTCCTTATTATAAATTAACTTTTAATTGGTAAGGGTCTTTCATCCCACACACTTCCTTCCTTCCTTCCCTCTTTCCTTTCTTTTTTCCTTCCTTCCTTCCTTCTTTCCTTTCTTTCTTCCTGTCTTCCATCCATCCATCAAAGTTCCCTGTGAAGCTCAGAAATTGGGCCACAATAGGTCCCTCCTCAAGCTCCACTTGATGGTGGTATTTTGGGCCCTCCAGGTTTAGAGTGCATGCCAATGATAACTGTTTCTCTTTGGAACAGTAACCCTGAGGGTCTTCCCCTCCCAGCTTGACTTTTTTTCTTTTTTTCTAATTAAAGGGGCCATCCCTTGACTCACTTCTTAAAGAGGCCTATTCACTAAATGGGTATTACCTCACTCAAAGGGAGTACATGAAAAGGCCTGAGGCTAAAAGGGCCATAGTCTCCCATTGCATCCTAGTTCATCTCCAGTCATCCTGTTGAATATCTGGTCACTGCATCCAGATGGCTCTGGAGAAGAAAGTGAGGCTGGCAACCCTGCATAGCCCTCTCTCACTCAAATCTGAGTCAACTGCAAGTCATGCCATCATTTCCCTGATGTCATGGTCCTCTTCAAAAACTAAGGACAAACACAACTCTTCTATCTAGCAATAGTGACTTTCTTAATGTTCTTCACAAAACAACAACAACACTCCAACTTCCCACCCCAAGTGTTTTTCTTGGCTGTCTTCCATGACTAAAATTCTCTCTATCTTCATCTCTAGTTCCTGGCTTCTTTCAAGGCCAGGCTAAATACTTATCTTTCACAAGAAGCCTTTCCCAATCCCTTTTAATGCTAGTACCTTTCTTCTGCTTTTCCTGTTTGTACATAGTTCTCTTCATATTGTTTCCCTCATTGGAAGGGAGCTCTTTGAGAACAAGAACTATCTTGGGCTATCTATATATCTATATCTATCTATCTATCTATCTATCTATCTATCTATCTATCTATCTATCAATCTATCTATCTATCCTTAGCACTTAGCACAATGCCTAGCACATGGAAAGTAGTTGGTAAATCATTAAGTCCTGCCTGACTGATTGATAAATGAAATGGACAGATGTTCCCAATAATATGTTTAGATTAAAAAAGCAAATAATAGTAAAATTAGTAAAAGCAAATAATTTAAATATTTAAGTTTCATTAAAATAAATTGAAAAGCCATGGATGAACTTCCATAGAATGAAAAACAACACCTGAAAGAATATGAATTTGTAAGAGAGTCCTTTCCAGTTTTCTAAGAACAATTAATTCCAAAATTACATAAACTATTTCTAAAAATAGAAAAAGCGATGTAATAATGAAACCTTTGAGGATTTGTATGAACTTACGCAGAGTGAAATGAGTAGAATCAGGATAACAATTTATATAATGACTACAAGATCATTAAAAATATCCTTGAAAGACTTAAGAACTTTGAGCAATATAAAGACCACCCATAAATCCAGAGGATGAGTAATCAAGAATACTGCTTATCTCTTGACACATAAGTGATGGACCAGAGGTACAGAATAAGATATATATTTTTAAATATTGTCAGTGTTCAGACTGCATTGCTCAACTATTCTCATTTGTTTCAAAAAAGATTCTGTTCCCCACTTTTTTAGCAAGGGTAAAAATTGGTAAGGAAAGGTATGAACAATTTAGAGTGATGCAAAAAGAAGAGAAGAAAGAAAGAAATTTTTTTAAATGAAAGGGGAAGGGAAGGGCCAATTAATTTTTTTTTAAGGCAGAGGAAAAGAGAAGAATTTCAAAGGGACAGAGACAGGCAGAATAGTTTTATAATTAACCTACTGAATATATTATACTTTATGAAAAATATATGCAATTGAAATTAATGTTTTCATGAAGTCCTCATTTTTAAAATTATATGGAAAGGTTTCTGTCAGTGTTTGTCAAGTTCAGAATGACAAAATAAAATTTAATATTATACTGAATATACAATATACTTTATTTTTAAATGCAATTTATTTATTTAACATATTTGGTTTTCAGCATTGAATTTCACAACATTTTGAATTACAAATTTTCTCCCCATTTCTACCCTCCCCCCCACTCCAAGATGGCTTATATTCTGGTTGCCCTGTTCCCCAGTCAGCCCTCCCCTCTATCACCCCCCTCCCCTCTCATCCCCTTTTCCCTTCCTTTCTTGTAGGGCAAGATGAATTTCTACGCCCCATTGCCTGTGTATCTTATTTTTTAGTTGCATACAAAAACTTTTTTTGTTTTTGAAAACATACAGCCTAAAGAAGACAACAAAGTCATAGAGCCTACAACCAAAGCCTCCAAGAAAAACATGAACTGGCCCCAGGCCATAGAAGAACTCAAAAAGGATTTGGAAAAGCAAGTTAGAGAAGTAGAGGAAAAATTGGGAAGAGAAATGAGAAGGATGCGAGAAAACCATGAAAAACAAGTCAATGACTTGCTAAAGGAGACCCAAAAAAATACTGAAAAATACACTGAAGAAAACAACACCTTAAAAAACAGACTAACTCAAATGGGAAAAGAGCTACAATATACTTTTTAAAAAAACATTATGTACCTAATGGATATTCAGTTTCATATAAAACCTTTTTGTTTTCTTCTCTGTAGATAGATGGGAGCATATTTGTTTGTGTTTGTTATGTTCAGAGAAAAATAAATGTATTTAAAATTAGGAAATTTTGCCCAATATCAAGAGGATGTGCTTCAACCAGCTCTTAACAGCCCAGAAGAGCCACTTGTCAAATTTTTGATGGAAACATTTACACTCAGGAAATCTGCACATGCTGCAAAAAATAATTGGATTTGTTGTTTTGTTAATTGTCTAGACTTAAGAAAGTGATAGTAAAAATGTTAATAATGCAAACTGAATGTAAAAATGAATTATGTAATCTTTTTTTTATCTGAAACTCAGTTTTTAAACATTTGCCAGTCTACTAGATGCTAACATATGTTTGCACCCATATATATACACATACACACATATATCCACACACATATATGTGTACTTATATATGTGTAATATATGAAAAGTCACTCCTTTTATTTTGAGCACTATTCCAGCACTTAAAGGAAGTAGGTCAGAATGCAATACATTATTAGAAAATCATAGATATAGAGATAAAGGAGACTAAAAAATTGATTTAGTCCATTTATTTTATTCTATTATTGAGTAAAATATAATACAAGTGGTGAATGGACTTGTCAAAGTTCAGATAAATAGTAAAAGGTACAATCAGAATTTGAACCTAGTTGCTCTAATTCAGCATCCTTTCCTCTGCCTCACTACCTTCCATTCTACCATTCCTGCTTCATTCAAATATCAAACCATGAGAAGAAATTAAGTCATAGCTATGATGTACCAGCTATTAACGATGACTTTAACAAAGAAAACAATAAGCTGGTGACATCCTGTAATAGGTGTAATTTTATGAAAGTCAAAGAAGCTTCTTCCACACCCTGATAGTTGTGTCCTTGGAGAGAACCATTTTGTGCATACTTTGTTTACCTAAAATGCACTTGTGTTGTCTTGTGACATAAACACGTTCCCATGGTAAACCAGGAGAGAGTAAATGAAGTCCTTCAATTGGATTAAGAAGTAGAGTTGCAAGGAAACTTAAATCAATGATGATCCCTATGAATTTGAATTACTTTCCATCTAGTATTTTCATTTAAGTAAAACATTTATAACATATATTCAAAAGAAGCTCATATGGAGTAGTAATTACATTGTTCACCCTATTAATTTTTTGGTAAATTTCCAATCAGTAGTTTCCTGTCGTGTAGATTTAGTCTTTTATGTGTTTCATGGACATGGTGAAATCTTTCTCTTGCTTTCCCTTCATTCAATTTCCTTCTTCTGGGGAAACATAATCAACAAGCTGATATCCTTCCTTCTAAGTCTTAGATCAGAGCCTTCCAAATAGGGTGTCAGACTTGACATGCCCTTTAGGTCAATTGTAAAGTCAATGACAAACTCACACAACAACAGCAAATAAATATAATCCACTTTGATTTATGCATTATATAAATGTCAGTGTTCAGTTTAAGTAAAGAAAAATCTAGCAGCAGCCTCTTGCCTACCTATATCTGCACTTTGCTTTGGAGATAAAGGCAGCTCCATGGTATTACTGTAGAAGGTTTAAAGGAAAAATTCTAAATCATTTTCTAAAGTTGACTAATGTTTTCTAGATTTAAGAAAGTGATGGAGAAAATTTCTGTAGATCTGAAGTTTTTGAGTCATTTTCTTTCTGTCACTCAGAGTATCACAGAGTGATTATCACAGTGTGACACAGTTCTGGCATCTGCACTTGATTTAAAAGAAATTAAAGCCAAACCATGCTGAAAAAATCTTAAGTTTCCAGATAATTTGCAACATTTAAAAACATCATAAAAATTTCAAGTGACACTGCCAGCCTCTTGGAGAAAACATGTTTTCACTCTGTATTGTTGATGTTATCTCCAATGTGCAAAAACCTCTCTTGTGGGATATACTTTAACAGTTCTCAGTCTTATAGCTAACACCATTAGCTCATTTCACCCTCATGCTAAAAGACTCATAAATTTATCTGAAATATCGAATTTGTTGAAGGAGTAAAGTCACACACTTCAATCACTGTACGAAACTGAACTCTCTGCCTCCCTTCTCCCCTGTCTGAAATGGATCTCCACACTTGCCAAATTAATATTTCTAAAGCACAGGCCTGACCAGGTCACTCTACTGCTCACAAAGCTTCAGTGGCTCCATCTTCCTTCTAGGATAAAATTCAAATTGCACTGTTGGTACTTAAAGCTCTTCACAATCTGACTCAAATCTTGATTTCCTGACTTACTTCATATTACTCACCCTCACATGCTATATACTTCAGCAAAACTAGCCTATTTATTCCCTTTTTTCTGTGATCCAATTGCTACTGTGCTTTTGCATAGACAGAACTTTATGCCTAGAATGTTCACCTCAGCTGGGTCTCTAGAATCCTTCAAGGGTCAGCTTAAGCACCACTCACTTCCAGCATAAGTCCTCTCCTAATTCCCTCAGTTGTTATTGCTCCTTTTCCTAAATTACTTTGCCTTTACTTATGAATGGACATTTTTCAGTCACATCTCACTCAGAAGAATTTCCATTCATTGATGGCAGAAACTGTTTAAATTATCTCTGAATCCTCATTGTATAGGATAATGGCTGGCATTCAGTAGAAATGATAAATTTTTGCTCAATTGAATCGAATTAAATGAAGAGATGGCTAGTCTAGTGATCACTAAGACACATTAAACAACAATTGTTTAAAGCCTGTTTTACTTACTTCCACTCTGCTAAATGTAGTGACTTCATATTGCTATATCTTGAATAATTTTGTGTTGCTCTGGCAATGTGCCTTAATGCATTATGTAGAGCTTTGAATTAAATTTATGCATTTAAATTTTATATGTATTAATGCGTTAAATTAGTGCATGCATAAACTTATGCACAATAAACTTACCCAGAAATTTATTTTAACATATTATTCCCATATATGGAAGACAACACAAGCAATAAACACAAGCAGCTTAAACCACCGGTCATATCTGTGAATTCAGGATGGGGGTGAAGAGCCATTGAATTATCTGCTTATTGTCCTGCAATTCAAAACTTCAAAAACACATTTTTTTAATATCCCACCTTTCCACCCCTAGTAAATTAAAACAGGATAGTAGGAGTTCAGTGGTAGAATGGGCAGGTGAGGGTGAATGGAAAAAGAGTAGATGAGCAATGAAGTCTTAACAAGGTATTTGCATGTCATGACACTTTTAAAAATACAACAATAGTGAAATAACTGGTTATCATTTAGTTCATTTTTGTGCTGGGTACACATAAACTTATATTGCAGGAAATACATTTAGAATGAGTCCATAAGAATAGATTTCTATTGTTGGTGAGTGGAATTTTTTAATGGAATTTAAAGACCATGTAGGAAAATTTTTAATTTTGTTTTATCTCAATTTGATTTCCTTTTGGAATTCCGTACTATCTTTTAGGTCCTGGCCATGTGGCACAGTATATTCTGGCTGTAAACAGCTAGAAATTTAATTTCAAAAATATCTTTTTCAATATTTAATTTCCTTTCAATATTTTTCTCATTACTCAATCAGAAGCCCCAAAGCACACACACTTAAAAAAAAAAACATACAATGAAAACTAGTGCTCTTGAGAATGATCTAACACCTATTGGGTTTGTTTCTCACAACCACAAACACGTTCCTAAGAATATGCTACTCCTAGACTTTCAAAGTCCAAATCTGGAGACAATCACCAGAAATATCCAAGTCAATTGAATTCCACAGAATTGCATAGGGATTTGGAAAAGTACACACTGTTCGTTATTGTTTTGTGTAGAATCTAAGTCTCAGAACAGTCAGAAAGTTCCCAAACTGTGAATTAGACAAAGTAAGTCATTCTCCCACATATAGCTAGCATGACTATTTAGTGTGCATCTGTTTTGTATATATCTATGTCTGCTTAAAAAAAATTCTCAGAGGATTATATCTCTTCAGACTATAAGAAAGTCTGGGCTCTGTCCAGATATTTGTGGTGCTGATTGTTACCTAAGAGGTTAGATTTTATCCACCTGATGTGGCTTCAAATTTGTCTTTCTCATTAGCATATTATTCAATTGAATCTTATTGTCATTCTTTAAAGTTTTGCATTCCAAAATTTAAGTCATACTGGATTTGATGTCTTCATAGAAGAGAAGAGAACTGGATTTTCTATTTCTGGAGTAACTTCTTGAAGGACGCTGCACTGTCCAGCACATAGTAGGTTCCATAAAAATGCTTATTCCTTTCCCCTGCAGTTTGTAATAACTATTGGTTGTTTTTCTTGATTTGAGCAGGAATAGGGGAATGGAGCATAAGCTATTTGTTATCATGGAGCATAAGAAAGTGAATGGGGATAGAGTGTTCTTTGTTTTATTTCCCATCATAAGCTACCTAATTTCTTGATTAATATATAAATGCTTCAAGGATCAGTCATTTTGCCTGGATAGGTACAGCCTCTGTTGATGTAGATAATATAAGCCCTTTCTGATTAAAAAAATGGTCTTTGTGAGTTCTCATGGCTTAAAATTTATAATCCAGTGGCCAACTCTCCGGTGATGAGCTCTCCACACTTAGTTAGGTTTGTCCTCAGGCAATAGTTTGCTGACAGGACCACACTCAAAGCCTTTCCATCTCAGTGTGACTTGCCAGGATTTGTTTTCTTTTGGTATAACTTCTAAGAATTCAGGGTTATCTCAGTGCCATGATGAGACATCAGAATTGGACTTCTGCTGTGGCCATTACAAAAAGGCATAGTATAATAAAATCCTTAAATATCACCCCATATGCCTGGGTTTCATTATCATCAAAACCAATAGGATGTCATTCTGGTACTGTTCATAGTCGGACATGGGGATGTATTTATTCTATGTCCTCCACCCTTCACTTTCCTTTATGCCTAGCTCAAACATCAAAGCATGGAATCAAGGGTGAAGTCAAGCTCCTTCTTTAGGCACAAAGTTTTGTGTTTTTTTTAAGTTTCTTTTGCTTCCAATTTGACTTCTTAAATTTCTAGAACACTGACACAGCAACTAGCTTCAGGCAACATTTGAGGTTTTAAAGTTTACTTTTAAAAATTGAGGCAGAAATCTCTACACACAATTTTCCTATTCCCACAACTTAAAACAGAATACATTCCAGAGTCATATTCCTCTGGGCCAAGGGAAAAAAGTGGAAAGAAACATGGAAATTATTTCAGCCTGAAATTTGATTTTTTTCCAGTTTGAGTTCATGTCAATAGAAGGTTGGCTTTATAAGTGAAGTGCTTTTTACCAGGTTTCTGTTAGTCACATTAATGCTCTAATAAACCCTAATTACTCAGAGAATATGCAAATGAACTAATCAAATTGCTACTTCACCAAATCAAATCAAATGATGAATATTTTAAAAAGATCTGAGGGAAGCACAGAAAAAGAAATGTTTTATTTCAAGTATTATGTGGGCCTTCAAATTGCACTCTCTTCTCATAGTATAAGAAAATGCTTGGGAGGTGGTGGTGGTATATAGCTATTAATAGAAAACACCTAAAGATGAATTAGATACATCTGTGGAAACTTGTTTTCCTCAAGGACTTAGGATATAAATGAAAATAGGATATATTTTTATGACTGTATTACCACAACAAGGATAAAGGAAGGAAATACACAGAGAGTAAGAAATATAATTATCATTATAATGTCTATTTTAGAAGTGAGGGAACTGAAGGACAATAGCAGTTAACTCAGGGTCACACCTGAGGTAAGTGTCACAGGTGGGATTCAAACTTGAGATCATTTGGATCCCATATCAATACCCTCTCTTTCTATTCTGCTATACAATTTCTTTCACAAATGCTTATTTATTAAATGACTCTGTCTAAAAATTAATCTACAACTGAAACTTTATATTAATATTCTTTCGTTTGTCCTTTCAGTCCTGAGATGTAAATTCTGGGCTCCAATAATTAGGATCAGATGAACAAAGAATGAAAACTGGATTACACATATGTCAGTATTTTCATTTTTCATAGAATTTTCTAATACTTTAGAAATAACTCCACTTGTAAAATGATTTTGATAATGAGAATGATGAAAATCAGCCTCCAGAAAAACCAGTGCTTTCTGTAAAAGATGGAGGTTTCAGGGGAAATAGGTTATGAGTAAAACATGGGCCCATGTTTTTCCAAGGTAGAACTGTGGAAAATTAGAAAAAAAATGCTCTGCCTCCAAAATCCATAAGTCTATGATCAATTAAATAAAAAAAATTCAGATATAGAATTCAAAACATTTGATGAAATAAATATTTATGGTCATCTGGTACAGTATATAAGGAAAATAGAAGAGAGGCAAAGTGAAAATGATTTTTAAAAATCTATATCCTACTTCAGCCCTTGACTTTCTAGGGTCACCTCTATTTCTATTTGTTGAGATTGTTATACAGCCGTGTTATGCAATCTCGTACTGATTCTGATATTCTGCCTAAGGTAAAATATTTTATTGTTTATTAATATTGTTTGAGCCTAGATTTACAATGATAGAAATATGTGTAAACCAAAGCTTATGTTAGAGGTCAGGCTGACCTCAGAGATGCTCAGGGGAAGATAGATGGCTACACAGAATGCCTAGATTCCACACAGATCTTGTTTTGGTTCCACCCAAAGCTTGTGTTTTGGTTTCCTTAAACTTGGATTTATTTATTTACCTACTGATACATATCTCAAACTGCCATATTCCCTATGTGCAGCCTTAGAGAAATGTAAGCCTTTGCCTGAACTCTTATATAATGTAACCTCACAAAGGCCTGAGAGACAGCCACATCTTTTTTTTTTTTTTCTGGCTCTCTCCTTTGCTAAATGATCCAATACAATTCTTTCTTTAAAAAAACTATTTCAGGTTTGAGAGGTTTTTTTACTCTATTAACATTTACCAGCATGCCTTAGCCACAGACTTGATCTTCTTGAAGTAAAACTACTTAGAGAGTCCCTGGGAACAACTTCTAGTCTGAGTATCCCCATCCAAATTTCTCTTTGTGATTTTCCCCTTACTTTGCTTCCCTTGAGATGAAGTCAAGATATACTCTAAATTCAGAATCAGATCAACAATGTCTCTTAAATCAGAGACCCAAAGTGAACTCAAATATACAAAATGACAGGATTAAGTAGAAATGTGATGAAAAGAAAGTGTAGTATTGTCAAATGAGAAAAAAAATCAAACAAAGAAAGGGTTGATAGCCAAGGAATAGAAATTATTTTCATTAAAGAGAACAGAAAGGAAGGAAAAAACCTCAGCAGTCTTACTTTTAAGCTTCCAAAATGGCACCTATTTTCTTATCACTCTTCAAGCATAGCTTAAACACAGTAAATCTCCCCTTGTAAATCTGGCCATCTTGTTGAAACCTGTTGGTTACATTTATAATTTTTCTATTTATATCACCCTACATACACATTAAAACACTAGTTCAGTAAAAAGTTTTTATTGGCATATGTTAAAGGCCATTAGATTCCTTAATTTTATATGTGTTTCTAGCTGTCAAGTTCTGTGCCACCATGACTCTTGACCTATGCGGTTAGGGTACACCATTAAAAGAGAGTTATTTTTAGAAGATTTTTTTAAAACTTTATTTGCCTTTTTAGTGTCTTTTCATCTACTGTGGTAGAGTTAAGATCCTCTGTTTTCCCTGTAATAGGGATTGGTTTTCCCTAAAAAGCAACAAAGCAGCCCTTAGGACTTGATTGGCCCCTGCTACCCTTGATGTAGCTTTCTGGTCATCTAAGTGCATGAAAAATCCCGCTTGAAGTCAAGGCCTCTCTGACTTGATGGACTTCTGAAGACCAAAAAAAAATCACCATGTCTTGTCCTCACCAGATTTGTTTCTGTTATGGAGACAAGGTGGTAGGCTACATCAAAGGAAGCTGTCATCTGGTTGCATATGGTAAGGCAGTTAAATAGTGCAGTAGACAAAAGCACAGGACTTGATTCTAGAAGACCTCAGTTTAAATCCTACTTTGGACACTTACTAGCTCTATGATCCTAGGCAAGTCTTTCAACTTCTATCTGTCTCACTTTCCTCAACCGTGAAACTGTAAAAACTTTGAAACTATCTCCCAAAATTGTTGTGAGGATCAAATGAGCTAGTATGTATAAAAAATTGTCTGGCACATAGTAAGAGCTTTGAAAATGCTTATTCCTATTCATATTAAAGTTAATCCTGCCCCTAACACTTGTGAATTTCTTTGACTTAATTGTCTAGTTCAGAAGTACAAAGGCAAATGAAGCTCATGGGTGGGTAGTTTGCATAGACCCAAAGGTGCAAATTAAGAATAATGATTGAGAGGTCCATGGAGGCAAATTTTGCCACCAAATCAGGAAGGGCTTCCATATAATTAGACCCATTTAGAAAATGGAATTAGTCCTCAATGGTGTACTTTGCAACTGTTGCAGCAGACTGGATAAACATCTGTGGATAACATTGAAGATGTTAATTATTATTTATAATTCAATTCAATTTACTTCTCTTCCAACCATATGTAGATATGTTCCCTTCTTGGTGCCCTGTAATCTAGTTTCCATCTTCATTTTTTATATTCATTTCATGGTTCTCAAATACACCGTTCCTTTTGTAGCCACACTGCTCTCAACTTAGTTAAAGTCCTCATATTCTCTCTTTTGGACTATTTCGATAGTTTTCTAACTGCTATCTTGTGCCTCCTGCATGCCTAGAGAAATATTTCCAATCCTTCCTTCAAGTCACTGCCAAAGAAATGTTTCTAATGGAATGATCTGAGCATATCAATCTTGGCTTTGAAATCTTTCAGTAGTTCCCTATTGTCTATCGGACAAATGGAAACATTTAAGTTTGGCTTTTAAGGCCCCTGTAATTGATCTCTAACCTAACCTAGCTTTCTAGCTATATTTTACAGTACTGCTCTTTGCACATTTTATTCTCCAACCAAATTATGTTATTCGCTAATCATCAGTCTTTTCCTTCTCTAACATTCATGTATTTGGACATGCCATTCCCCATATCTTGAATGACTCTTTACCTCATTCCCCTCCCTACTACCAATATCCATCAATTGAAATATTACTCTTTCAAAGTCCAACTCCTGGACCATCTTATTTACCTAGGCCATGATTTCCCAATTTGTTTTATTCTTTTCTCCTTGGATTTAATATTGAGCTTGTACAATAGTTATTCATGTATGTTTTCTTCTATAGTATTATGAAATCCTTGAGGGAAGAAACTCTGTCATTTTCCATTTTAGAACCTAGCAAAATATCATTAATACAGTAGGATTTCAAAAACTTTTAAATTGAATTGGATTAACTTGTTTCATGCATCAGGCATGGAATTGGACTAGGTGGATTGTAGGTCCCTTTCAAGTCCAAAATTCCATGAGATGCTATATGAAAGGGAACATCATGAGTGGTTTTCTCCTCTCCCCCAAATTTCTATTAACTTCTTTAAAGGTGTCCTTTTGAAGTAAACTGTGGAAAGAAATGTTTATATTGAAAATTTCCTGTTCCTTACCAACATTCTTGGGGTTTAAGCGCACACTCAGTGTGAACCACAACCAGTATATAAACAAAATTACATCTGCCACTGACTTTATTTGCCTTCACAGTTATCCTTCTACCTTCCTTGGTGGTCTGAAACTGTTGTTTTCATAAAAGAGTACAAAGGAGTTGAGAGATTTTTTAATTGCCATTAGTAAGCAGGTTTAAGTACTAGAAGTAATAAGAAACTCCCTCTTTTGGGAGATCAACTCGTTGGCCCCACAGATTACTCATCCTCTAGGATAAAACTTTCTATAAGTCAAATCCATCTCATTTGGTATTTTAGTAGTCAGAAAAAGGCAAAGTTCCAGTGATCTAACTTCCATATCATAAAAGGCTTATCCTCCTTTCATGGTAGAGAGATGGCTCCTGAGGGAATTGTAATCCATTTCCCTGTAAGTCAGCATGAATTGACTTAATGAGTAAACCCAAGCTCATTCATTTATATATTTATTCATTCAACAACATTTATTGAATGCCTACTGTTTTCAGAGCAGTATGCTACATATTGAAGATATAAAGTTTGAATAAGTCATAAACCATTTCTCATAGAGGTTAGTAGAGAGACAAAACACAAACACTTGTAACTACAATGCACATAATTGCATAGCTAATGCTTCAAATGGGTGCAAAATAAAGTGTTGTTAGAGTTCTCTGCATATCATACTAGGATGCATGTAGCAGGTGACACTCCACTTCAAGTAGTACCTCCAAACAGTAGAGAAAAATGACACCAGACTCCACAGTAGTTAAAGTCATGGACCAAAGAAAATGTTCCTTGAGAACTTGGAAAGACTTTCAATCTCCCTACTAGGCAATAATTCTAGTCTTCTGTGTTTCCAATAGTTCTACTATCAGGACATCCTGACTTTCCTTGATTCTATTTCATAATGGATATTTTAAAGAAGCTCTTACTTGTTTCATGGAGGAGAGAGGTTCTGCCGCCCTCTGCTTCAATCTTCTAAGGAAGGGAATTTTAAAGTCATAGCACCTTTTCCTTCTTTTAGTCTAAAATTTCATTTTGAGAGGAAAGTGGTTTGAATCTCAGAATGCAAGGCCCTTGCCTGTTGTAGATTGCATTGTTTTTTTTTTTCTTGTAAAGAGGAAGAATATAATTTATATGATCTTTAAATGATTAGCCAAGATCTAAATTGCCAGTATTGCTCTTGTGAAATGCACAGTAGTTGGCAATAAAATAAGAAAAAAAGAAAAAGAAAGAAATTAATTGTTTAAGAAAAAGTGTTTAAAATGACAAAAGTCTTTATATGACAGAAATATTTTCCTTGGAGTAAGAAAAGGCTTATTGTTAACTTCATCCTGACTTAGAATATATTCTTTACTTTAATCAATTTGTTTATTTTTCCATGAATAAAGAGTAAAGAAATTTACTATTTAAGTAAATCCAGTGTGTAACAAGAGACGGTATGGCATAGTGATGAGATGGTCAGTTTTGGAATCAATGAGACTTGGAATTAAAACCTGTCTCTGATACCTATGTGATCATGAAATGGTGTCATCTGCTCTACAAGATAAGCTGCTCATCTGCATCAGTAGAAGTGTCAACACAGGGAGTTCTTAAAATTTATGGAATTCACAGATTAGGGTTGTCTTTCTGCCTCTTCCTCCTTTCTTATGCTCAAGAAAAAGAGACAAGTATAAGGTAGCTTGATAAGCTGATTGACAGGAAAAAAGATTGAAAGAGATTATTTAGCAAACATCCACTGTTTGTGATGCCAGTAAATTAAATGATATTAAGGAAACTCCTTTACAAATTTTGGGGGAAAATATAAGATTGATTGAAAGATACTAAAGCACAATTCCCTTTGTTCAACAACTTTAATACAGAAGTAAAGATCACTTGCTTCTTGGAAATCACTTAGCATCTGTCTACCTGTTTCCTCGTCTATAAAAGGATAATCATAGTACCCACCACACCCTCCCCACCCATGGAACTATTGTGAACATGAAATGGGATAATATTTGTCAAGTGATTTATAAATATTAAAGCACTATAGCAATGCTTCTTAATATTAGAGATGCCAAAAACTGTTGAAGGTCAGGTTGTGATTTGGTGGGATGTCTCAAAGAATTTCAAAGAATCAGGTCCACTCAAAGCCAGTTAAAGGGATTTATTGTGGATTTGAGGTTTCATGCTCTGGTGAGTGGCAAAGTTCCCTAGAGAAATTTGCAATTTCAGTAAGGTAAGCCAAACAATTTATAGAGTGTATGATCCTGATTACACAATCAAAATTTACATAAAATATAGTAATATGATTGATATTGAAAAGGCAGAAGGTGTTTGTTAAGGGATTAGATAATAGGGGAGGGGGTCCATTCTATGGGTCAGTGGTCAAACATCCTGATCATGCTGTTTTCTGATTGGCTAGCTGTTGTGGTCCTGTCTGATCACAAGATAAAAGTATTTAATTATAATGTGCCGATACAATTTTACAAAAAAATTGTTTTCATGGTTTACTTATGCCTTGATAGGTTATACATCTATAAATTCATTAGTGTAAATATTATTTAGAAAAGTGCAACTCATAGCCAGTCGCAGCATTCTTATTCTTCAATTCTCTTCCATATTCTCCAATATTTCCTGCACAGGGAGGAATTATTGGAGAATATCTTGATGTCTTTCCTCTAGACCTCTTGACACTGTGTGGAAAGCAGTACAACATGTGGAATATCATTCATTCATGAGACACAAGTAACCCATTTCCCTTTGCTCTCATATAGCTTGCAGATAATATCCTTTACATATATTTACATACATAATATCCTTTTACTAGTAATATGTTTCAGCCAACTCAAGTTCATCATGAGCTTCCACATGGTTTTATGGTTGACCTAGAACTTTAATTCTTTGAAGACAGTGACATTCTATGATTTGTAGTCATACATTATTAGAGGAAGAATACTGATGTTAAAAAGTTGGGTCCTCATTTCAGGGAAAAACATATAGATAGATAGATGGATAGATAGATAGACAGATATAGATAGATATGTATGTGCATATGTATATATGTGTATGTATACATGCATATATACATATATAAATATATACATATATATATATATATATATATATATACACATATGTGTGTGTATTATATATACACATAGATTGAACAACACTGTGGAATATCCATCCAAGGTTGCATTACAATTTAGAGAAAAAAATATTCCTCATCCACTTTTTTTTTCCTTTGTTTAGAGAGTTAAGTTGAACCATTTTGAGTTATTTTGGGCTTCTATTTAAGAGAACCTTCAGTGCTCTGGGACTTCATGCAATAACCACAATGCCACCCACAACAAGTACCATTAGGAGGACCTTACCAGCTATAAAGACCTGCTCTTCAGCTTGGTTTCTTTTACTAGATGTATTTTAGGACAGTGGTAAACACTTTCATCATATATCTCCTCCTGTTTCCCACATTTGGTAGTGCTCACTGAGCCTTCACACTGAAATTACTTTGTATATATCAGGCACTTACTGGTCTATGAGTGTGTTGCATCCAATTAGTAGAATAGTAAATTCCTCAAAAGAAAGGACTTTATTTTTGTGTTCATATGCCCCGGTAAACCACGCTGCGTGGAACACAATAAGTACTTCTGAATGCTGGTTCATCAATTATTTGATGCCTTGCTCATTAATAATCAGAGCGTTGTTAAACAAAATTTTTCTACTCAAATTTGCTCTTACACCTTTTATCATGTATTTGGGAGACATCTTGCTAGAGTAGAGATTTTAAGGGAGTATTTCTCTTTAGTGGCATCTAGGTGACATAGCAGAAAGTATTCAGGACTTGTGGTGAGAAATACTTAAGTTCAAATACGGTCTAAGACACTAGCTCTCTGACTGTGGACAAATAGCAAACTATGCCTCAGTTTCCTCATCTGTAAATGGGAATAATAATAGCTTTTATCACCCAGGGCACTTTAAGGATAAAGTGAAATAATATTTGTAGAGTTCTCGGCAAACTTTAAAATGCTTTATAAATACTAGCTACTATTACTATCTGACCAGATACTGTATTATAGGCAATAGACAGTAAGTGCAATGGCCTTCTCTGCACCATTGGGTGACTATATGACTAAACATCATCTAATATAGAGTATCATTAGCAGAAGTAGGCCTATTTCCTTACCATAACTATAACTACACACGCACATACACACACACACACACACACACACACACACACACACACACAGACATTCTCTACAAAAGTTCCGTAGGGATAGGAAATAGATATTTTGGCTAAAATAACTGTTATGTTCATACATTGTTAATGAAAAGGTTCCAAGGGTTGGAACCCTCCTGTTCAGCTATCATGAGACTTGTACCCTCAAAAATATGCCATGACCAACATGAATGTTTTCTATGATGCTTAATCTATTCCAGAGGTGGGGAACCTGTGGCCTCAAGGCCACACATGGCCTTCTAGGTCCTTGGATGCAGCCTTTTGATTGAGTTCAAGTTATACTGAACAAATCCTTTAATTAAAGGGATTGGTTCTGTGAAGTTTGGATTCAGTCAAAGGGCTGCCCTTGAGGACCTAGAAGGTCACATATGTCCTCAAGGCCACAGGTTCTCTACCCCTGGTCTATTCCAATAGCTCTTACCATTACTGTTCTTTGGTATCCTTTTTTATTTCCATATGTAACAGATAAAAACTGTGATTTTAGCCTCCAAATGTGGGCCTTTCTTTCTCATTGACAGAGAAAACAATTTCTTACAGAAATTTTGGAGATGTTTTATGTTTTTTACCTATGCTGTTCTTCAGATCTCCTACTTACATGCTATTGGGATGATCTGAACTAACTGGATCTTTTGCCAAGCATTTTGCATTTTTTTCCTTTTTTCACTATTCTCATTGTTCCTTTAGATAATACTACTCATAATCTTCTATTATCTTCTTCCATAATAATTCTGAAAGAAGTTTATATTGTTAGTCGTCATTAACACTGCCTGCTACCTGTCTTGGCAAATAGATCTAGTATGTACTTATTAAGGCAGTTTCAAAATTCTTTAGCTCTTTTTATGATACAGTGGATAGAATACTGGGCCTGGAGTTAGGAAGACGTGTGTGTGTGTGTGTGTGTGTGTGTGTGTGTGTGTATCACAGGACATAGGGGCCATTTACTATTTTTTTGTCTCATAGATTGCCATGGCCAAATAATTGGTAACCAGTTTGGCCAATCTACTGCTGACGAATCTTTCCACATTTGACTCGTGTAGACTAGTCCTTAGGAAAGAGACACAGCATATTGCTGAGACTACAGTCAGAGAGAATCTGTCACAACTTATGGAGTTCTGGCATAATCTTCAAGAAAAAAAAGAAAGGACGAAGGAAGGAAGAAAGGAAGGAAGGAAGGAAGGAAGGAAGGAAGGAAGGAAGGAAGGAAGGAAGGAAGGAAATCAACATATTAATAAACATTTATTAACAGTCTACTATGCACAAAGCACTGTGGTAAGTGCTGGGGATATAAAGAGGCAAAAGAAAATCCTTGCCCTCAAGGAGTTTGCAATCTAATAGGGGAGACAACATACAAACAAATAGATACAAAGCAAGCTATATATAGGATAAACATGAAATAATTAACAGAAGGAAAGCACTTGAATTAAAGGGTGTTTGGGAAGGCTTTCTGTAGAAAGTGGGATTTTTCGTTGGGACTTAAAGGAATGCAGAGGAATCAATAGTCAGAGCAGAGGCCTAATATGTGCCAGGCATTGCACTAAGAGCTCTAAAAATATTACCTTGTTTGATCCTTGTTTGATCACAGCAGCCCTGAGACATAGGTGCTATTATTATTCTTATTGCCAGTTGAGGAAACTGAGGCAAACTTGCCCAGTGTCACACAGCTAGTAACTGTCTAAGGTCAGATTTGAGTTTAGTTCTTCCTGACTTGAGGTCCAGCATTCTATTTACTGTGCCATCCAGATAATCTAAAAAACCCAGGGTTATCTCCATGCCACAGTGACACACTGAAAAAGTTTATAGAGGAATTTACATATAATGAAATTCAAATAATATTCCTTAAGTACTGTATCAAAAGCAATATTGTAGAGAGCAGGTACTCTCAGATGCTTCAGAGTCTCAGCCTCTGGTTTGACGGCTTTCAGTGTCTGTGAAGACACTCATTGTGGGATAGTTTACAAGGACAATTGGAAGAAGAACCTGTTCTGTGTCTTGTTGGGGAGGACCATATTTTATTATTCCGTAGTTGGCGTGTGGACACTAGAACATTCCTGTCCAGTTACAAGGCAGAAGTAAAGTTATTGCATTACCAGAATTTAATATAATCACAGCTCTCTTACCACATGTTGACCATTTTATAAGAAACGAGAACCTGCCAGTTAACATCTACAGTTGAAAGTAAACACTCATTTCCTCTGTGGTTCTGTAGCCACATTGTCTTCATTTCAAAGTTGGCACTTAAGGATGAAGGGATGGGGGAGGAGGAGAATAAGAAGATTCTGTAAGTGCCTTGAAGGTGAGTTGTTTCTTTGGATTTTTTGTTTGTTTGTTTTTGTTTTCCTTTTTGTGCTTTTAGATCACAATTTCTGATCTCTTCCTAGCGAAAATGGTCATTTGAAATATATTCTGACATGAGATTTCACAAAGCAATGTTTCTATCTTGTAAGTTTAAATTTGGCTATTTTACAGCATGAGTCCCAAACTGACTAATGTCCCCAAAATGATGATAGAAGAAAAAGATTAATGCCTAAATATTATTTAATAAAGCCTTCAGGTGACCAAAATATTAAATTCTGACATATAGATATTATTAAATGGATGTAATTGAGATCAAAAGAATGTGGATAATCTCATTTAAAATTTCCAGAACAAACATATTATAATAGAGATTTGGGACATTTACAGAAACTGTACTGTTTCTAAATGGAAATATAGGTGATTCCCAAGTGAATACAAAACTTAATTTGGGGATAAGATATTGTTTTTAAATCTCGTAAGTTCACTGTATGTTTAAAACCAATTTTAAGGCCTTTTTATGTTAAAAACTCCAATGCCCCATCAGGGTATGGCAGTGGCCCTAGGGTCTTGAATTCAGTGCCAGCAGAGTACAAACTTGGTCAAGTCCTACCAAGCTAGAGGAGCTTCAAGTGTGGTCCAAGTAATGAATTGAATCTCTTTGGTCTGAGAATCAGCTTAGCTAGGTTTGGAAAAGATCATTACCAGCTTGGCTACAGTATGGTTAGGTTAGATTCGGGAGACTCATTTAGGGTTATAGTTAGGGTAATCTTTTATTATCCTATCTATAACCTGCTTAGTTAAAAATTTTCCTTAAAATTTCTGGGTTGTGTGTATTCGTGTGCTTCTGGCAAAATAAAAAATCCTTCTCTTAGTTTATATTTTAATTTATTGAATTCAGGGTGCCTGTATCTGTTTCTGTGTTTTGCTATCTCTTCTACCCGATATATTCCTTTTTTTCCTATTTTTAATCAATGCCAAATAATTTCTATGATTACTACTTTATAATATTTTTTTTAAATCTAGAAATGTTTCTACCTTTTAGTTGTTTTTTTTATTATTTCTCACAGGATTCTAGAATCTTTTTTCCTTCTACTTGGAGAAACTATGCCATCTTTCCCTAATCCTTTATCATTATATAAATGATCATTGTACTAAGGTATCCATTCCTCCCAAAGGAAATTTCTATTATGTTTCCCATCCATGGGATTGCACTCATGTTACTCAGATTTTTTCCCTCTATAGAATAAAAATAGTCACCACACACCCCCAATCCCACTGTTTTTACTGTTTTATGACTCTATGAATGTTGATGAAGAAAAAAAATAACTATTTGTTCTCTCATTGCACTCCAAAATCCAGTTGCCCTCTGTTGCTTCACATTTTCTCACACTTATGATTTTCCTGTTTTTTCCCCCTTCACCTCTAATATTGAGTTACTTATAAAGAAATGTGGATTTGAATCCATAGAGTATTAATTGAATTCTTCCCCTTCCTTCTACTGTTTTTTTTTTTATTTTTGGCTTTCTTATACAAAATTCCCTTAGAGCCTTTTGTCCTTTATTAATCTTATTTTGCCCTCTTTTGTCCTTGATCATTAAAAATAAGAGCTCTGTCTTGCTGTAATATCATAAGAGAATTTGTTTCATTGTTTAGTATTTTTTCATTAACTTTATTTATTGTTCAAGTATTTTTAGTATTTCTTCATTACACGTAATTCTGGTGATTGCTTTTAGAAACATTATTTACAATATTAAGGAAAGATTTATTTATTCCTAGGCTTTCTATGTTTTTCAACAGAATTGGGTCTTGCATTTTTCAAAAGCTTTTCTATATAAATAAACATAATCATATGATTTTATTGTTTTGTTAATAGTTTATTATGTTTATTGTTTTCCTAATATTGAACCATGTCTACTTTCCTAGAATAAAGTCAACCTAAATAGGGTATATTCTATAATCTATTTATTTACAAGTTGCTCTACAAATATTTTTTTAAATTTACATTTATATTTATTAGGGGTACTGGTCTACAGTTATCTTTCTGTTTCATTTCTCCCTCACTTAAATATAAAGACCATATTTTATCCTGGAAAGAATTTGATAGAATCTTTTCTTTTCCTGTTTCTGCAAACTATATAATGTTGGCATTAATTATGCTTTGGATGATGATACTTATAAATTTATCTTTTCCTTTTGTTTCTTGCTGAGCTCATTTATGGCTTATTTGCATTCTTTTTGTGAGATTATTTAAATTCTCTTTCTCTTACTTTATTCATCTGAGTATTTTATAGCTTTATAACTAGTCATTCATTTCATTTAACTTGTCTGTTTTCTTGACTAAAACTGGACAAAGCAGTTTCTAAGAATTTTCATTTCTATTTGTTACATTCTAATTTTTAGGAAATATGGTACTTGAGTAAGGTTTTGCACATCTTATACTGAGTTGTTATTCTTTAATTCTATCCTCCAGAGCTTTTATGTTATTTCCCATTCTTTCTTCCTGAGCTCTCGTTTAATGATAATATTACTATTTAACTTTTCCTTTATTTCTTGCAAAAATTTTAGTGGAGCTTAAGAAAAAGAGAGAGTGTGTGTGTGTGTGTGTGTGTGTGTGTGTGTGTGTGAGAGAGAGAGAGAGAGAGAGAGAGAGAGAGAGAGAGAGAAAGAGAGAGAGAGTGGGGTGGGGAGGAGAGGGGTTATCTTTCTACTTAGAAATATGTGCAGTTATTCTCTTCTGAGTCTATGTGTTTATTGTCCCTGGCTCCATAATATTTCTTGATCATCAGTGTTTGCTTTTGCTTCACATTTTTCCAGCCTTCTCGAATATTGATTTTGTATCATAGCCAGGTTCTGCCCACTTCTAGAAGGAATGGTGGACCTTTTTTTTGATCCTACTCTGTATTATCTGCAGTTCTACCACTGCTTCTTCCAAGTATTCTGTTATTCACAGTCTTCATGGGTACCTCAAAGCAGAGAGCATAATCTAATCCATGGTGTTTCCTGAACATTGCCCAGTCTAAGACCTTAAGGTATCATCTCCTTATCTCAGTTCATGGTGATAAAACTGTAGGCTCCAGTTTTCCCTGATTCACTTCTGGTTCACAGTCCTGTCTTCTTGCCCCAGGCACATAGCTATAAGATCCCGGTTTCACTGACTTAGTCCTGGCTTGCCTATGCAAAGTCTTTCATGTATTGTACTCCAGGCCAGAAGTTTTTAGACTTTTTCTGGTTAACTTCTTTCGTAGTGCTCAAAGAGTTCTGGCTATCTTCTTGTGTGACCCTGGCCTGGAAAAATGAATTAATTGTATGTAGCCTTTCCAGGGATTTCTCAAACATTAATTGGTCTGGTGCTTTTTTTCCATCCTTATTGAAGTAGTTGTCTGATAGAGCTGGGTTCTTCTTCCTTATACTTTGTTCTCTTGAGGAAGTCTTTGAGGAGGTCTCTACTTCTGTATATTTAAGATTTAAATAATTAATTTTATTTTTTAGAGCTTCTAGGATTTTTGGTGAAATTCCTTGTCATATCTTCTAAATTGTTTACTTTCTTTGCGTCATTCTTTCATCTATCTGATTCCTGGCCTTTGTTTCTTTTTCTTTTTTCATTTTTCCCCTTTTTAATTTTTTTTTTTATTTTTAGTTTACAACACATGGTTCTACCTGATTTTGAGTTCCAGATTTTCTTCCCTCCCTCCCCGCCTCCCTCCCCAAGATGGCATGAAATCCCATATAACTTCCATGTATAACTTCGCATTGAATTAATTTACACACTAGTCAAGTTGTGGAGAAGAATTATGATCAATGGAATGAATCATGAGAAAGAAGAAACAGAACCAAAAAAAAAACCCAAAACACAACATAAAAACAAAAACAAAAGAGAGAAAAAAAAAGGGCAAGAAAAAGGCGAGCATGAAGTGTGCCTCAATCTGCATTCATACTTCATAGTTCTTTCTCTGGATGTAGATAGCATTCTCCATTGTGATTCCTTTGGAGCTATCTTTGCACATTGTGTTGCTGAGAAGAGCAAAGTCTGTCACGGTTAGTCCTCACAGAATCCGTATATCTGTGGTTGTATATAATGTTCTCCTGGCTCTGCTCCGCTCACTCAGCATTATGCCATGCAGGTTTTTCCAGGTTGTTATGAAGTCAGTATCATCCCCATTTCTTATAGCACAATAGTATTCCATTACTTTCATATACCACAGCTTGTTCAGCCATTCCCCAATTGATTAATTAGCTACCACAAAAAGATCTGCTATAAATATTTTTGCACATATACGTCCTTTTCCCACTTGTGTGATCTCTTTGGGATACAACCCTAGAAGTGGTATTGCTGGGTCGAAGGGTATGAATATTTTTATAGCCCTTTGGGCATAGTTCCAAATTGCTCTCCAAAATGGCTGGATCAGTTCACAACTCCACCACCAATGTAACAATGTTCCAATTTTCCCACATCCTCTCCAGCATTTATCATTTTCCTGTTTTGTTATTTTAGCCAATCTGACAGGAGAGATATGGTATCTAAGAGTTGTTTTGATTTGCATTTCTCTAATCAGTAGTGATTTCAAGCATTTTTTCATGTGCCTATGGATATCTTTAATTTCTTCCTCTGAAAACTGTTCATATCCTTTGACCATTTCTCAATTGGGGAATGACTTGTATTCCTATATATTTGGTTCAGTTCCCTGTATATTTTGGAAATGAGGTCTTTATCAGTGACACTAGTTGTAAAGATTTTCTCCCAATTTTCTGCTTCCCTCCTCATCTTTGTTGCATTGGCTTTTTTTTATCCAAAAACATTTCAATTTAACAATCAAAGTTATCCGTTTTGCATTTTGTAATGCTCTCTATCTCTTGTTGGGTCATGAATTCTTTTCTTTTCCATAAATCTGATAGGTAAACTATTCCTCGCTCTCCCAAATTGCTTATAGTTTCAGCCTTTATTCCTAAATCATGAATCCATTTTGACTTTATTTTGGTATATGGTGTAAGATATTGGTCTATGCCCAGTTTCTGCCCTACCATTTTCCAATTTTCCCAGCACTTTTTGTGAAATAGTGAATTCTTAGCCCAGAAGCTGGCCTCTTTGGGTTTATCAAAGAGCAGATTGCTAAACTTGTTGATTTCACCTACTTGTGTACCTATCCTATTCCACTGATCCACAACTCTGTTTCTTAGCCAGTACCAGGTAGTTTTGATCACTGCTGCGCTATAGTACAATTTAATATCTGGTATGGCTAGGCCACCTTCTCTAGCATTTCTTTCCATTACTACCCTGGATATTCTAGACCTTTTGTTCTTCCAGATGAATTTTGTTATTATTTTATCCAGCTCTGTAAAATAATTTTTTTGTAGTTCAATTGGTATGACAATTTTTTCTTAAAATAATTTTGTTTCTCATATAATGTATTCTGAAGTTTCTTGTTTGTTTATAATTCTGGGCATCTTGTAGACCTTTGCTGTATTACTTTCTTTTGTTCTGGGAGGGTTATTTTTAAAAGAATAATATTTTAATGGAGTTATGAACTTATTATGATGAGCTTGTTCATTTTTCATTCTTTATGACTCTTAGTCATTTTTATCTTCCCTGATGCTGCATTTATTTCTGAGTTTTTCCTCTTGTACTTTTGTATATTTCATTTTTCTCCTTTATTCTTTGTAGCAGGTACACACTTTTCCATCCCATTTCCATCACTATGCTGAACATTTTTCTTTGCCAAATTTATGGTGCTGGATGTGTTAGTTTTCTTGAGTTGAGCCTTTTGAAGAACTCCACTTAGTTTTTTTCCAGGTGGAAACTCTAGTAGCAGAGGATTCTTTGTTGGGGTGCTCTAACTATGAGCATCTTACAATCTTT
This sequence comes from Trichosurus vulpecula, assembly GCF_011100635.1. Taxonomy (NCBI): domain Eukaryota; kingdom Metazoa; phylum Chordata; class Mammalia; order Diprotodontia; family Phalangeridae; genus Trichosurus; species Trichosurus vulpecula. The sequence continues at coordinate 409,679,040 of NC_050574.1, read as the reverse complement.
TCTGAGAACGGGGTTCCGAGAGAGCTCCACGAAGGTCATTATGTAAGGAATTTCTGTCCATTTTCTTTCTCGCTGACAATATAATTTTAACTGTGAAAGAGTATTATATTGTAAAGTTCCAAAATAAGGCCACTCTTCATGGCCTTCTAGGCGATATTGTGGCCAAGCAGTATTGCAAAGGTATACCAGCTTTTTCCTTTTAAGTTCTTTAGAGAACTTAAATTTCTTCCAATTTTGTAAAAGACAGCCCAAGGGTGAATTTTTGGGGATTGAGGAGAATTGACCCATTGTGAGCCCAGGGAGCTGGAAGTCCCTTCCTCTGCAAGGAGGGTCTGGGAGTAAGCCTCAAAAAGGAACAAAGCAAGACAGGAAAAAACAAACACAAAAAGGTACCTGAGATTTTCCCATTCCCTAGCGCTAAGAGAATTGGGAAAATTGGGTGCACACTTCCAGATAGGGCATCTGTCCTTGTCCTCTATGCTTCAGAAGGTGTGCCCAGGTCCATGGCCTTGAACATAAACCACTGGACCGAGAACCTGAGAGCATCAGGCTGAGTCCAAGACAGAGAGCAGCTGTCTGACCTACTGGGAACCTGGGGAGTCAGGCCCGAAAAGTACCTCCAAAATGCTTGGAGCCCGAGAAGGGGTTTGGGATAGGGAGAGGCTTACCTTCCAGTCTTGGCTGGAGAAGAACTTGAGATGAGTAGTATTCCCGGTGCCAGGGAACCAAAAATGAAGAGATTTTTTTGTAGGGAAGGGAAAAGAGAAAGTTTATTTGGGATTCACCATAATGGGCTGTCTTAAGAAATCCCCCCCCTTTGTGATGCCTGTTTCCACAAGCGGGCCAGATTCAACCTACTGAATTAGATTGAATCTAAGCACCTTCATGGAGGCAAGATGGAGATTATATACACAAAGATTGTAGGAGGGATTGAGGGGTGGTCTGGGGTGACTAGAGGAGGGGTTTAGGGAAGGTCTTGAGGGGAAGTCTAAGGAGGATAAGGTGGGGTCAGAGTTCAGGAACCTAGAGAATGGAATTAAGGATAGGAAGTAGCTGAAGGCATGGATACTGATATATCAAGGGTGGGGAAGTAGCTGGACAACAAAGGGTGTGGCTAGGTAGAGATTTGGGCCTAATGATAATGTGAGGCTTGTGGCCTTAGGGGAAGGCCAGATCCAGTTGGAAGATTCAAGGACAGTTCAAGGGGGCTCCCAGAGACTGTGTTCCAGATTCAAGGGGGTTCCCTGAGATTGTGCCCTCATCAGTAAACACTTGATGAGCCAACAAAAGAGAAGTATCTCTAACCCCCCACACACTCATTCATCATCCCCTTTCTGAATCCTTATCAGGATTAAACAGGGTTGCTCAATACCAGATGCTTGTAGCATGACTCGACTTTATACCCCAATAATACTCAGTGTTGTGAGGATCCAAATGGGAAAAAAATTGTTCAATATACAATAGCAAAATAGCAGCACTCAGTGCAAATGAATGGAGCTCAGCCACTGAGTGGAAGAAGAGATGGAATGAGGTAGGACACAAATGTGTGACTACTTGAAACTCCACTAAGCCAGTGTAATAGTAATTAAGGTGGGACTTTTTTGCTGTTCTCCTCTTAAGTACCTTTAATGATTCTGGACTTTGTTTGAATGGGGCAGATAAAGTGGGATCTCTTTGTCTTGGAGTATTTCTCTGCACTGAGAAAATTGGGAGTCATAGATTTGTATATGATGTGATACTGGAGATGGGGAACTTTCCCACACCCAGCCTGGGTGAGGTGAGAGCCCTCAAGGCTCTGAATAGGATATAATTGAGGACAGCTTGGCATTTGACTTCTGGTGCACACTCATGGAAGGAGTGTTGAGACTCTGGGCAAGCTGTCATTGCCCTCTGGCTTTGTAATACAGATATGATGTTGATGCTTCTCTGGTAACTATGAATTGTGATTTGAATCAGACAAGGTCTGTCTGTTGATATTTGTAATTTCTGTTTCTATTTGTCTTGAAGTTCAGGAGGTTGATCTTTTCCCCCTGAACTAAGTGAATGATATATGTATGTTTGATTAAACTGAGATTGTTAACCCCTTAAAGTTGCTTTCCTTAGAAAATCAGATCAAAGAACCTGTGTTGGCAGCTTTCTGTATGCTGGTTGTTGGTGGGTCTTACACCCCTGCATACAGCAGCTGCTAGCAGATTGTTGCTACAACTGATGAGGGCACAGTCTCTGGGAACCCCTTGAACCCTTGAACTCTCCTTGTATATTCCCACTCTACCTGGCCTTGGCCTGAGGCCATAACCATTAAGCCCAAATGCCTACCTTGCCCAGTCCTCTATTGTCCAGCTGTTTCCCACCCTTAATCTTGTCTCCCCAATGACCTCCCGCCCTTAATCCTATTTCCCATCCTTAAACCTGATCAAAATATCTATACCCTAGCTACCCCAGCCCTTTATGGGTTGTCATTTCCATATAGCCTTCAGCTATTTCCCCCACACGGGAGTCTGACCTGATCCCAGTCCTTTCAGGATCCTCCTTAGACTCCTCCTTAAGTCCTTCACTAGACCCCTCCTCTGGCCACCCCAGACCACCCCTCAATCCCTCCCACAACCTTTGTGTATATAATCTCCATCTTGCCTCCATGAAGGGGTCAGATCCAATCTAGCTCAGGTTGGTCTGGCCCGCTTTCCTTACAGGCGTCGCAAGGGGTGGGATGTCTTGGGGGCAGGCCTATGTGGCTAACTCTTAATAAATTTTATCTTTTCCCTTGGCTGAGAAAGCTTGAGTCGAATTCTTTCGGCAGGACCCGGTGTTTCGGTACTTTGGGGTGTCGAGCACCTCTCACCCCAAACCCTCATCACAACCAGAGAAAAAATGTCCAATGTAGAGCTGAAGTCAGCTGTCTACCCACAGAAGTTACTTACGTTAGAGACTGAGGTTGGTAAACCATGTACTATCTAGCATAGGGGAAGGCTGAGAACTTTGAGATGTAGCCCCCAAGGAACTCACCATTAAAAGGGAGGGAGTCAGAAATCATAGGGGAAACTAGCAGTGGAAGGAGACTAAAATTATCAGTGATCTCAGGAAGAAGAAAACTCATCTGAAATACCTGGAAATAAGGAGATAAACTAATGTGGAAGATAGTAATAATTGAAGGGAATATAGGATCAAGTAAAAATGTTCAGGGATCTCTGAATAAATATTGAAAGACAAAGTAAAATCAGTCAGTACTTGCTAAGGGAAAGGATCCTGGCAATTCACAGGACAATAGGATGTTCCTAAAAGATAAATAAGAATTTTGAAAGCAGGATTTATCTTCTTCACAACAGAACTGATTATCAAAATATTAAAAAAATAATCTCCCATGGTAAATCTTACCAAAGGGGAAAAGAGAGAAAATAATGGATTTGGAATGAGAATATATATAAGTGAATGACAATCTGGAAGAAGAAGAAAAGCAAAAATCAATAACAGTAAAAAAAATTGTGATCTGTATACAAATAAACATTGATCACAAAGAAAACATATAGAGACAACTTAAAGGTAATAAAACTAGAGAAAATGACAAGTCAAAAATATTGAATGCCACAGTGCAAAATATTTATGTGTGTATAGATATAGATAGATAGATAGATAGATAGATAGATAGAAAAGAAAATTTCCAAGAACTTCTGAAAACAGAAAACAAAGTGTCAATCAAAAGAATCCATAGATTACCTTCAGGAAAAGCTTTATTGTCTTGATTTTAGAATAAAAACACAGAGGGCTAGAAAAGGTGATATAGTTCCTCCAGGTTGCACAGTACATAAGGATCATTGCTGTGACTCAAGGTCAAGTCTTCTGTCTCTACCTTTCGGAGGTTTTTCCACTATGCCATACTGCTGGAGCTGAAAGTCAATTCAGACTATTCTTATGCTAGCTATTAAAACAGATATATTTATGTTGACATCAAAGCTGGTAATATCTATCTACTATCTATCTATCTATCTACATATATATTTGCATTGGTATTAATGTAACTATAGAGACTAAGATAAAATCACATAAAATATCTAACACTGAGATATACATATTGATATATATGCAATGTAAAGTATATAGGCATTCATACTTAAAATATCAATATAAACATAAACATGTGTGTATACACACATATATGTATACATATGTTTACACAATGCATAAATGCATATACATACATATTTATTTATTCCAATATGGATATTATCTTGGTAAATCAGTAAGAAGATGTAGGTTCAAATATCAACTCTGATATATACTAGCTATGTGTCTCTGGTGAGTATCTTAATATTTCTTGTCCTAGAGCAGTTCCAGAAGCTAAAAACTCCCCAACCTCTCTTATCAATTTTGATAAAGGAGATTGGGTTTTTTTTTTTTGCTTCATTTTGTTTTCCAGGGAATTCATAGATAGGTTTCAACTTCAACATTCTCCTCCTACACACACTTATACATACACACAAAAATGCAAATTTTTAAACAGTAGAACATATTCCTCTCTGATCCTATTTCCTACATTTCCTTCTCTATTTTCTATACTAATAACATTCCTAAATGAAATACATAGAAAATCTAAAATATAATATTAGCTACTAATTTAGGTATACTTTTACAACTTGTGAATGTTGATAAGATGGAGAAATCATCTGACATTTTCACCTATAGTAGCATAGTGCAGTAAAAAGACCTCTGCATAAAGAAATTAGAAGTTCTATATTCAAGTCCCAGCTCTGAATGACTTACCATGAGTCATATAAAGTTCCTGAGCCTCAGTTTCTTCATAAACCAAATAGAAATAATTATGCTACTGTACATCTACCTACTTCACAAGGGTTAGAAAACTCTACTACTGCAGTGTTATGTGATTTCTTCAATTTGGTTTCAATCCACCAACACCTTCCCACTTTCAGAAAGAATGACTACTTAATTTTGAGAGATTTACTTAATAAATAGTAACCACTAAGCTGATGCTTCCAATGAGAAATGACCCTAGGGCCTGGACCACCTGTGTTCAGGATTGCTAACTACAGCTCCCAGTGTATCCATAATTGCTACTTCATCACTTGCCTGTCACCACAGGACTGTGAGATAGGCATAATGGCTGTTTATGGGCCAAAGACCTATGGTGCATCTCAACTACTCATTGCTGAGGGAGCCACATTGATTAGTGATAGGGATATGATCCTAGAGAGATGGGCTAAACACTTCCATAGTGTTCTCAAGGGACCATCATCAATCAATGCTGAGTCTACTGACTGTTTACCTCAGGTTGAAGACAATCCCTCCCTAGCTGAAGCTCCAACTGAAGAAAAGGTTTTGAATGTCCTTAGGCTCCTTTCATGTGGCAAAGCACCTGGTGCTGATTCCATTCCAGCTGAGATTTACAAGGTAGGAGATCCACTGCTCATACAAAAGCTGACTGAAATTTTCCAGGTTATATGGCAAGAGGAGATTATCCCCCAAGAGTTCAAGGATGTCTCCATTGTCCAACTCTATAAAGGTAAAGACTGTCCTGTGACAATCACAGGGGAGTCTCTTTCTTAGTCATTACTGGCAAGATTCTTGCCAGAGTCCTCCTTAATAGGCTAATCCTTCACGTGGAAGATGGTCATTTACCTGAGAGCCAGTGTGACTTCAGAAAGGGCTGAGGAACAGTCTACATGGTATTTGCTGCCCAACAACTCCAGAAGAAATGCCAGGAGCAGAACAAAGGTCTGTACACAACATTTGCAGATCTGACCAAGGTCCTTGATACTGTTAGTCATGAGGACTTATGGAAAATTATGTCAAAATTTGGTTGCCTGGAGAAGTTCATCAGCATCGTATGTCAATTTCATGACAGCATGTTTGCTTGGGTTCTAGATTATGGACAATCCTTTCGTTGCTTCCCAGTCCCCAATGGAGTGAAATAAGGCTGTGTGCTTGCTCCCATGCTTTTAGATTGATGTTTTCAGCCATGTTGTCAAATGCTTTCAACGAGGACAAACACGGCATCAAGGTCAGCTACCACACTGATGGTCAATTTTTCAACCTGAAAAGGCTACAAGCTAAGCCCAAAGTGGAGGGTGTGTTAGTGCATGATTTTCTGTTTGAGGATGATTGTGCACTCAGTGCAGCCTCTGAAGCTGAGATGCAACAAAATATGGATCAATTCTCTAGCTTGTGCTAATTTTGGCCTAACAATTAACACCAAGAAAACACAGATGCTCCATCAGCCACCACCACACCATCCATACGTGGAACCATTGGTTACAGCAAAAGGAGAAGTTTTGAATGCTGTGGATAAGTTCACTTACCTTGGTAGTGCACTTTCCAGGGATATACACATTGATAATGAGGCTGACTCATGCATTGCCAGAGCTAGCTAAGGTTTTGGGAGGCTCCAAAGGAAAATATGGGAGAGAAGAGATATTATACTCATTGTTATATGCCTGTGAAACCTGGACAGTCTACCAGTGTCATGGCAGGAAACTGAATCACTTCCATTTGAATTGTCTTAGGAAGATTCTGAAGAGATCACCTGACAGGATAAGGCAGAGTGAGCTCCTTACTCAAACTAAACTGCCAAGCATTCAGGCTCTGCTTCAGAGAGCTGCAACTCTGATGGGCAGGCCACATTGTTTGAATGCAAAATATAAGCTTGCCAAAAAGATTATTTTATGGAGAACTCACAAAGAGCAAACCTTCACATGGTGGTCAGAAGAAGTGATACAAGGACACTCTCAAGGACTCTCTCAAGAACTTTGGAATTGATTGTGTGACATGGGAGACATTGGCATAGGACTGGGCAGTATGGCGTGACCACATCAGAGAAGGTGCTGTGCTTCATGAGCAAAGCAGAATTTTAACAGCTGAAAGGAAACACAGGATGTGCAAATTTAGAATATCCACCCCAAATGTTCACTTGGACTATTTGTGCCTGACCTGAGGCACAGCATTCTGAGCTCATGTTGGTCTGATCAGCCACAGTCAGATACATTGGAACTTTACTCTAGCATAGTGATATCATTTTGGTCCTCTTTGAGAATGAAGGACAACAACCAATCAACCAACCAACCAACCACTAAATATGAATGATACTCTCTTCAATTGCAGTTACTAATGGGCAGAAGTCATTAGAGAGAATAAGAGAAATCTGTATAACCCACAAAATACATAATTAATCCAGAGAGAGAGAGAGAGGGAAGGAGGGAGAGAGAGAGAGAGTTTCACAGTGAAAAGTGGTCTTTCAGGTGCAGCTTCAGCCTTTGCTTATCTTTATGGTTCGTTTCTTCAAAACTTCCTAGCAGTGCTAGATCTATTAAACCCAGATGTTCAAGTGCTGTTGTAAGTGATCTGTCTGAGAATATCTCAAAGAATGTAGAGATTATAACATTTATAGCAACATTGTCCATAATGTTGAAGCAATAAAAGTCTATTTGTACATTTTATGGTATTTTTTCCTAGTCTTCACTTAGTTCCCACTTTCCATTCAGCTCTCTTAAAAAGAGGTGACAGCTCTGTATATCCACCCAGAAAATAGGGCCAAGAAATAAAGACTGCCTGTGCCTATGGAGAAAAATGAGCTACATGGAGCTGAAAAAGATCTTTTTGCTTTATTTTTCCATATTACTTTGTGAAACCATAATATAGGCAAAGTATTGTATGATTAATGAAAAATGGAAGTCTGTTTGACTATTTATTTGTTTGCTGCCTTAGGTTTGCCAGTTTATTTACTACAATTTCCAGTGGACTGCGTATTGTTTAATATATGTAGTGCCTAGTGTCCTACTTTGTTTAATAAATCAGACTAAAATACTATATTACTGTTAATGAGACAATTTTTAAATGGTCAAAGCAGTATAATCCAGTTTTCTAGTGTGAGAGTGAAATAAGAACACCCCACATGCACATTCACTTCAGATATACATAGGTCATCTATCTGGTTAAAGTCAGTGCGACGTCCAAGTAAAAAGAAAGTAAACATTGGAAGGTTTTCTTTAACCAAATTTTTTTTCTCCCCTTATCCCAGAGGCAATGGTATAGCAGGAACAAAATCATTTGCATTTTCAGCTATCATATAACATATACTGGCAGAGTAACATAGGAGACATATGTTTCATCAACACATGTCACTGAAATCCACCAGCATTAAATGCTACTGCAACAAAATTTTATTTTACCGAGTGTAGAAATGTGATGAATCACATTTATTGTTTCTGAGGATACTTCAAAATATTTTGGCTATGATAAGAAGCCCTCATAATCCCGGGCCTACTTTTCTTGGTGTAGAAGTGTCAACTAAAGTATGTTCTATTCATTTCCTAATTGATAATACACATCAATCGTTTGGTCTGTGAAATCTTGGTATGATACATATTTTATATAACATATTTTATCTAGTCTTTGCCAATCTAAATGTGGAATTCCAATTTAGCTGTCCCAGTTCTTTTATGAAGTAAGAGTGCTTATTACTGAAAGGGATATCCTGATGATAGCTTCCACAAAAGGATGTCTCCTTATAGTATGGGACAGTCAGTATTTTTCACACACAAGCAAAGGGTCTCCAGCCATCTTTTTAGATTATCTGTTTTTTTATATCCAGATTGTGTCTCTTTTTTAAAAAATATGGATTATAAGCATGTGTATATATATGTACACATCATATATATCACCATCATAGCTAGCATTTATATAGTACTTTGTTTCAATATGCACTTTACATATCTTAAGTAAGATTGTAGCAAGCAATTGTATAAGACTCTTAAGCTACTAAAGTTTCCTTTTTCTATTGGTATGAGGAGGTATTAGTCAAGCACTGTAAGCATTAGCTCAGATCAGCAGTAGAAGTAACCTTTCAACACAAAGCCACATTCAACAAGGCACTTTGATGGATAGTTCCAAGATATAAAAAAAAAGGAAAAGGAATTAAAAGGCAATGAAGTCTATGGCTCCAGAGGTCTGAATGGACCTGGTAAAAAGCACACACACACATATATACATATATGCATTTGTGTAGACATGTGTGCATTTGTATAATACCTGTACATATTATAATTTACTATTTGTTTTAACAATCCGGCTAGCAGCTTCTGTGGGGGTATAAGATTCACCCACAGCCAGCACCCAAAAAGCTGCCAACAGCACAGGTTCTTCTGATCTGCTTAAGCAAAGGAAGCAAGGTGAAGGGGGGTTGACAAGTTTACTTTTAATTCAGCATTCAAATATTATTCAGTTAGTTCAGGGGAAAAAGCCAGCATGCTGAACTTCAAAACAAAATGCAAACAAATTACAAACATCAATAGACTTTGTCTGATTCAAATCCTAACACAGTTACCGGAGTTTAACAAAGTTTCAGCATCCGGGTTTACAAGCTGGAGGGCTCCTTAGCTACAGCTGCCCGGAGTCTCCTCATCAACACCATCTCCAGAGCCCCACACAAATGGCTCTGTCCTCCCTTCTTATAGGGCTTCAGACATCAAACATCATCTGAATCACCAGAGCTCAGGCTCTGGCGATTGGTTCTTGAGCTGGCCCCTCCCCTTAGGACCCTGGGATGTTCACATCCACATGGATTACGTTAACACCTTAATGGGGTTTGGGCCTGGGGCCTAGCACCTAGTAAAGCTCACTGAGATAAATTGAGTCACTCAAAGAAAACAAAGGCCATTCTGGTTACACTATCCTGGGATTTTAAGTGATTTCATATGCTTCTCATAGACATTATTCGTGTTGGTGGGAGAATGTAATTAAGTTTCATGGGTGGAATGTTATCACATATCGTATATTTGTCTTGCATTTTCAATCCAATGTTTTGGTTAAGTCTTAGTATTGACTCTGATTTATAAATGGGAAATAACTAGTTGGAGCTAATGAGCTGTAGTGTTGTTGGAAATAGTCACAGCCAGAGATAGGACTCCCACAGTTAAGAAATACCTATATCCCTATCCTCTGGGGAAACACCCTGATCAGCTGAAGTGGACACAGGTGGCACAAGTGAGCCAAGCCCTGCCTAGGGAAGGAAAGAACCTGCAGAGATTTGGAGTCAGTGCTACAACAGGACCACGTGGATCACAAACCATTTGTCTTAGATTGTCTTTCTGACACGCTACTCAATTACTTGCTGCTTCTCTTATTCCATGCTTCTAATCTGTTTCTTTGCTCAGATGGACTTAATTCCTGATAGCAACTATAGCATCCATCACTTCTAGAGCATATTGACTGTGAGTGTTGTGGGAGTGATCAATTGAATTAATTCCACCAACATCCCACCCTTACTATTGCATATCTGCTATCTGATAACTAGACCACATAATTTCATAGAGGCTCCCCACTATGATTTTTTTTCTTCTACAATAGTAACTCAGATATATCAATAAACCAATCTATCAACCAATATTCATTTAGCAGTTAAAATGAAACAGGCACTATTCCAGGTGCTGTGGATACAATTTTTTTAAATGCCCCTGTTCTCACGTAACCTATATTTGATTATAAAAGCATATATGATATAGAGATTTGTCTGTGATATGAACATATCTATATAGATATAGCACTATAAATATATACCATATTATATGAATAATTTTATTATGATACAACATATGATATACATATAATATGGTGTTACATACACATACATATGTATATGTTTATATCTATTATCTATCTATCCAATTCAAGATAAGAGATTAAAGGGGGAGGACACACAATCTTTCAACAAGCTTGGGCAGATCCTACAAAGCTGGAAAGGATTAAAATATAGTCCTTCACAGGATGTCTTATATTCTAAAAATTGGCCTAGATAAATATAGCATCTAATAATGCCTGAAGGGTTTACAATTTGCATGAATGACAAGCATGCTCACACTGAGGCAATCATGGAACCTTGAAGTATTGAATTAACTTTCATCACCCTACTGTCAATCAGTTATGAAATAAGTTCTGAGGAAATAATTACTGTGTCTCAAGTAGGAACAATAGGTGGAGGTTAAAAAGAGGCAGATTTAGAGTTGATTTAAGGAGAAAAAAAATTCCTAACATGCAGAGAGATCCAAAAATGGAATGAATGAGCTGCTTTGGGAAGTAGTTGGCTCTCCCATTACTTATGAATTTAGAGTCAAGGGCTTGGGTTTATATGCCACTTTCTTTGTAATTCTGAAAAAGTTGTCTAACTTCTCCAAATTATTTAACCTTTCTCAGAATTAATTCCTTCATCTGTAAAATGGGCAGAATAATAGCACCTAGCTCATAGATTTGCTGGGAAAATCAGTAAGTCAGTCAATCAAATAGTCAAATGCTGTATGCCATGCTCTGGGCTAAGTTCCGGGGATACAAAATGGCCAAAAAAAATCCTTTTTCTCAAGGTTAACACATATAAAAGTGCTTTGCAAAAGCTAAAAAAGTACAAATGCTAGCTAACAAAAAATCCTATGGCGTTCCTATATATCCTCACCAAAAAAGACATACTCCAGAAAATAATAAAATATAGCTCTCAATTATTTAATTATTTATAAATTATAAAGTGTTTTCTAGTTTGGGTAAGATCTTATTCCTGTGCAATTTGCCTTCTACTGATTTAAAAGAATGGTATGGGGGAAAGATATATGGATAGGTCTTTAACTAGTATGGCCTGGAGGGAGCCTAAGAAAAGAGGAAGAGCCTGAAAGTATACCATTATGATACCTGGGATTCAACAAGGCCTGGGGATATTTTGCTCTCATCTCGCAATTTGGCAATAGAAGAGATACCTGGAGGCTCATCGATTTCTTGCCTGGTAAATTCTGAGGAATAGGTGAAAGAGAGTCCAAATCCTTTATGCAAACTGTCCCCCCATCTTACCTTCACCCACCCTCCACAACATATCCTTCCGCCAGGTAGGCAACAGTAATTAAAGACAGAACTTGTGAGGGAGCCTTCTGATGAGGAGATTTCAAGATTGATTTTGTAAGTGCCTTCTGTGTTTAAGGTCTAATAGTTACTTGTTCAAGTCTCCCTTTTTCATTTTTTCTTCCTTTTAAAAACAAATTTCCAAGATATTATGGATTCTGTGCTTACCAGTGGCATAAACTGGTAAGATATTGTGTAAAGTTGAGGTGGCTCATGTTAAGTATAGCGTTACTCAAGTTTCCTGCCAGGATATGACTTGACAAAGGAGGTGAGAAATCTGAGGTGTACCTCAGTAGATATTGCCACAAAACTCTTTACTGCAAGGGTATCTATATACATTACCTTAATCTGCTCTTCACAACCATTCAGTACAAAGCTAGTGTGATACTGTGCACTCATTCTGCAAATGAGGACATAGTGCCTCCAACTGGTCAAAACCATGGTTCTAACATATGTGCTTACTGAGCAAACCAAAAGTCACCTAGCCAGTAAGTAGTAAAGGCAAGACTTGATCTTCAGTTCTTTGAGTCGCAATCTCATGCCCTTTCACTAAGCTAGACTCCATCCAAAGGGGCCTACAGAGCTCTTTATCTTTTTAGGTGTTTGGATCTCAAGAGAACCAAAACAGTGTGTACACCATTAGTATAGGATAGACCAATGAGTCTCGTAATGTGGCCCAGGGACCCCTGGGAATCCCAAGGATCATTTCAGAGGCTCCATTGAAGTGAAAACTATTTTTATAATAGTACTAAGATGATTTAATTTCTAATATAGTAAATAAAGATAAGTACAACCCACAAACAAAAGTTTTTTGGCGTCCTTGGTGATTTTATTTTGATGATCAAGTATGATAGACTTCATTCTTCTCAGCAGTACAATGATCCAAGACAATTCCAAAAGACTCATTATGGAAAATGCATCCACATCCAGAGAAAGACTTATGGAGTCTGAATGCCAATAGTACTATGCCATGTTGACTTTTATATTTCTTCCTTTTGTCTCTTCTTTCACAACCTGACTAATATGAAAACATATTTCACAGCACGGCACATGTATAAATCATATCAGATTGCTTGCCATTTTGCGGAGGGGGTGAGGAGGGAGGGAGAGAGAAAAATTTGGAACTCAAAACCTTGTAAAAATGAATGTTGAAAACTGCCTTTCCACGTATTTGGAAAAGTACTTCCTGCCCCACCCCTCCAAAAAGAAGTGATTGTGATCCCCTGCAGTTTTTTGAGTGTGAAAGAAATAACATGGCCAGACTGCCTGACTGGAGAATTCACCGGAAGATGGAGAATCTTGCAGCTTGGAAACCACTGAAAAGCCTTTGGAAATAATGCAGGGGAAAGGTGATGGAGGTATGCCTGCGCACTTGTTCTCTCTCCCCTGCACAACTCAGAAAGCCCCTAATATTCCCTCCAGTTACAAATCTGATTACCCAGCTTTGTATCCTTGTTGTTTTCTTTTAGTTAATTGGTTTTATTTCATTAACTGTTTTTCATACATAAAAATCTGCCTGTAGTTTCTTGTTGTTTATGTTACCTTTTGAAGAGGACCAATAACATCAGGGGGGTGAGGTGTTGACTTGCAAATGAATTGTATTTAATGAGACAAGGATGTGCAAAGTCCTCAGTCTCACTCTCTCATACAGAGTCAGTAGAGTAGAGTGACAAGACAGAGGTCAGGACCACTGGCAAAGGCTCAGATGTAGTGGGAGACCCTGGCATTTTTAAGCTAGGGTCTTTTCCAGTTGTTACTTTGTCTGAGGCAACACCCATTCAACCATTAAAGGCTAGCTAAGAATAGAGGCAAAATACGGCCTAGTGTGACTTCCCAAAAGAATCAGTCTGGGAGGAGAAGACCCTTAAAATTGCTGGCCAGAACAAAAACAATTGCTATTCACACTCACTCTGAGCCATTAAAACCCAAAAAATGAGCAAGTGAGGCTTGGGCTGGGACCTATTATTGGTCAATCCTTGAGAACCACAGTGATTTAGTTTTTTTTTTTTAATTTATTTAATATTTTTAGTTTTCAGCTTTGATTTTCACAAGACATTGAATTACAAATTTTCTCCCCATTTCTATCCTCGCCCCCTCCAATATAGCATATGTTCTGATTGCCCCGTTCCCCAGTCAGCCCTCCCTTCTGTCACCCCACTCCCCCCCATCCCCTTTTCCCTTACTTTCTTGTAGGACAAGATAAATTTCTATGCCCCATTGCCTGTATATCTTATTTCCCAGTTGCATGCAAAAAAAAATTTTTTAACATCTGCTTTAAAACTTTGAGTTCCAAATTCTCTCCCCTCTTCCCTCCCCACCAAACCTCCCCAAGAAGGCAAGCAATTCAACATAGGTCACACATGTATCATCATGCAAAACCCTTCCACAATACTAATGTTGTGAAAGACTAACTACATTTTGCTCCTTCCTATCCTACCCCAATTTGTTCAACTTTCTCATTTGACCCTGTCCTTTTCAGAAAGTATTTGCTTTTGAATACCTCCTCCATCTATCTGTCCTCCCTTCTATTTTCCCCCCTTTTTTACCCTCTTCCTCCTTCTTTCCTGTGGGGTAAGATACCAAATTGAGTGTGTATGTTATTCCCTCCTCAGGTCAAATCCAATGAGAGCAAGATTCACTCATACACTCTCACCTGCCCCCTCTTCCCTTCCTATTCCTCTCTCATCCCTTAATTATATTTTATTTTTTTAGATATCATCCCTTCATATTCAACTCACCCTGCGCCCTCTGTTTATATATATATATATATATATATATATATATATATATATATATATACATATATATATATATATGTACATATGTATGTATGTATATTCCCTTCAACTACCCCAATACTGAGGTCTCATGAATTATACACCTAATCTTTCCATGTAGGAATGTAAACAAGACAGTTCAACTTTAGTAAGTCCCTTATGATTTCTCTTTCTTGTTTACCTTTTCATGCTTCTCTTGATTCTTGTGTTTGAAAGTCAAATTTCCTATTCAGGTCTTGTCTTTTCACTGAGAAAGCTTGAAAGTCCTCTATTTATTGAAAATCCATATTTGGCCTTGGAGCAGGATACTCAGTTTTGCTGGGTAGGTGATTCTTGGTTTTAATCCAAGCTCCATTGACCTCTGGAATATCATATTCCAAGCCCTTCGATCCCTCAATGTAGAAGCCGCTAGATCTTGTGTTATCCTGATTGCATTTAAACAATATTCAAATGGTTTCTTTCTGGCTGCTTGCAGTATTTTCTCTTTGATCTGGGAGCTCTGGAATTTGGCAACAATGTTCCTAGGAGTTTTCTTTTTGGGATATTTTTCAGGAGGTGATCAGTGAATTCTTTCAATTTCTATTTTACCCTCTGGCTCTAGAATATCAGGGCAGTTCTCCCTGATAATTTATTGAAAGATGATATCTAGGCTCTTTTTTTGATCATGGCTTTCAGGTAGTCCAATAATTTTTAAATTATCTCTATTTTCTAGGTCAGTGGTTTTTCCAACGAGATATTTCACATTTTCTTCCATTTTTTTCATTCCTTTGGTTCTGTTTTATAATATCCTGATTTCTCATAAAGTCACTAGCTTCTACTTGCTCCAATCTAATTTTTAAGGTAGTATTTTCTTCAGTGGTGCTTTGGACCTCCTTTTCCATTTGGCTAATTCTGCCTTTCAAGGCATTCTCATTGGCTTTTTGGAGCTCTTTTGTCATTTGAGTTAGTCTATTTTTAAGGTGTTATTTTCTTCAGTACTTTTTTGGGTCTCCTTTAGCCAGTCATTGACTTGTTTTTCATGGTTTTCCCGCATCACTCTCATTTGTCTTCCCAATTTTTCCTCTACTTCTCTAACTTGCTTTTCCAAATCCTTTTTGAGTTCTTCCATGGCCTGAGACCAGTTCATGTTTTTCTTAGAGGCTTTTGATGTAGGCTCTTTGATTTTTTTGACTTCTTGTGGATGTATGTTTTGATCTTCTTTGTCAGCAAAGAAAGATTCCAAAAGATTCCAAATTCTAAGTCTGAATCTGAGTATGTTTTTGCTGCCTGGCCATGTTCCCAGCCAAACACTTAACCCTTGAGTTTTTTTGTCGGGGTATGACTGCTTGCAGAGTATAGAGTACTTTGTCCCAGGCTTGAGGGGTTGCACTGTTGTTTTCAGAGCTTTTTCTAAACAGCAAGCTCTGCCACACCAGCACTCCTCCTTCCCCAAGAACCGCCAACCTGGACCGCGATTCAGATCTGAGCAGGCTCTGCACTCCTGCTCTAATCCTCCGTTTAATTCCTCCCACCAGGTGGGTCTGGAGCCAGAAGCAACTGCAGCTGTAGTTCTGTACCTGCACCACCCCCTGCTGCCCCCGGGGTGGTGGCAGAACCTCAAACTCCTTACATTCTGTCCCTGCAGCTTTTCCCACTAACCTTCTCTGTTGTCTTTGGTGTTTGTGGGTTGAGAAGTCTGGTAAGTGCCATAGCTCACTGATTCAGGGAACTAGGGCTTGTTCCACCCAGCTTCCAGTCTGGTTGATCCAGGTGCAGCCCATGCTAGGCTCTGCTCCGCTCTGCTTCCAGCTCCGTGCAATAGACCTTACTCAGCGACCATCTAGGCTGCCCTGGCTTAGAGCCCTGCTTCCCTCTGCTATTTTGTGGGTTCTGAAGTTCTAGAATTTGTTCAGAGCCATTTTTATATGTGTTTGGAGGGTCCTGGGGGAGAGCTTTAGGTCAGTCCCTGCTTTCCAGCCGCCATCTTGGCTCTGCCCCCCTTGGTGATTTTTAAGAGTATAAAAGGGTCCTGAGACCAAAATGTTTGAAAACCACTGAAGACAAACAGATTACATTGGTGTAGTACAGAAATTCATGAATGGGTAGCAAGGTTTTCAGGATAAATGTATTAAAGAGTAGTAATAAGTCACATATATAAGAGTATAATAATAACAAGAGATAGTGAGGAATAGTGAGTAAAAAATTAGCCTTGGAGTCACAAAAATCTGGGTTTAGATCCTTTCTCTGTTACATACTGGTTGTGTGACCCTGGATAAATCACTTACTTACTCAGTGCTAAAGGCAACCCTCCAGACTGTAAATGGCAGAGCAAGTGTCAATCTGCATTGATAGAATAAATTTCTTCACAGGCATGGGAAGAAAAAAGTAACTATATCTCACTTTTATATAGGGCTTTAAAGTTTTTGAAGCACTTTTCTCACAATAATCCTGTCACGTGGGTGATGCAATGTTTCCCTTAGTTTACAGAGGAAGAAATAGAGGCTCAGACTTGTCCATAGCTAGGAAAGATTGGAGCTGCCTGGGACTCAAATCTAGGTCTTTTAACTGAATCCAGGTTCTTAGCAAAATAGCTTTTGGCCTTAGAAATAAATATATCAGGAGCTGGTAATGATCATATCATTGACCCAGAGTTTAGGAGGTAGAGTTCTGGTGTTCCCAGATGGGATGAAGAACAAAGAAGGGAAGTTGTCAATTTCAACTCATCAATATAAGAAAGAATTCTTAGAGGAAATGAGATTTCAGCAACTGCAATTTAATGGTTCCAGAATGGCCATTTTTGGCATTTGGCATTTATTAAGGAACCTTCATGAACAATTTTTTTTTTCATGAGGGCTAAAGAATTACCAAGTTCTATTCACTTATTTGTTCTTCACTCATTTTTGTGACTGTAGTCTGCAAAGCTTTTTGATTGTACACTCCTATGAGTTAAAATGTTTAAAAATAAAATAAATATTTATTAAAATATTTATATTGTATTGTCTAATTGTTCATAAATTACATGCATGTGCTAATAATGTGAGTTTTAAGGTGCAAAATTTTTTTTTTAAAGAGAGGAATAAAATCATACATGATCCAAGAGTCAAAATGAGTCACTGGAATTTATCAAGTAGGAGAACGACATGGTAGCTGTATGAAGAAGAGATTGGGATTGGAGAAGGGAGAGGCTTGAGGCAGGGAGGCTAATTAATAGGTTTCTGAAATTGTCTATATGAGAGGTTGATGCCTGAAATTGGATTCTGGCTGTGTGAATGATGTGAGCAATGTGAAAGTTTATTACTATTTAGGAACTAATTGAAATATAGGGTAAGGGAAAATGAGGAGGGGGAAGATGACACCAAGGTTGTGATAGCCTGGGTGACTGGAACACTGGTGGTGCCTTGACAAGAATAGGGAGAGGGAGTAATGGTAGCACCAATGTGATACCCACAGTGACTATGGCTGCTATGAATATTCTGGCATAGTTCTGAATTGCAAAACATAGCAGACTGTCTTCATTGAAGGCGAAACCAAGACATTTATTCAAACATGTGAAAGCCAAATCCGTAATAGCAACAAAGAAATCTACACTACTTTACCAATGCAGGGGGCATCACCATCCCCAAACCTGCCCTCCATTAGGGCCTTTGCACAAACCAAGCTCCCTTAGGCAAAAATGCCCCTGTCTCACCCATGCTTGCTGCTCTGTTCTCTGACTGCCTCCTCTCTCTCCATGCTGCAAATCCCAGCTCTGACTGCTCCCTCTCACTTCCTCTCAGCTCTGCTCCACCCTTCCTGCTCCACCCCTTCCTGCACCACCCCTCGGCAAGCTCCTTCCACTACAGGCTCATGTGACTCAGGCTTCCATGTGACTCAGGCAGGTGACATGGGCCTATTAATGCATGGGAAGATATTCTAATTGTATTAACATTACAGTTATGTAATGCTATCTATAATACAGATCATAATCCATCCATCCATGTTCTTCCTGTGTGACTTACCCTGTCCCTACATAAAATGAAAAGAAGACAGGAGTATTTTTACTCAGTGATTACTAAGTAGAGGCCACTCATGATATAGGGCCAGGTCATGGAGGGGGCGTTTTCCTTGCCTGGACACTCTAAAAGGTTTATGGTAGACTCATAAAGGGGTAGAGTTGGGAGCAGAGGGAAATGGCAGAGAGGAGGAATGTGGGGGTCAAAGTGGATGTGTTGGAGGCAAGCCTCCAGATGGGTGATAAATGCAAGGATGGGATGTGTCCTGTCTTACCAGCTTCCAAGTGATTTGTTGCAAACCGCCTGAGGTCAGTTCCCTGTTCACCTAATCCAGGGGCCCGAGCCCCAACTTTAGAAACCGCTACTCCACACTATTTTAAAAATTTGATGTGTCTTGAAATCTGCAGGTTTTAAATTCCTGAAGGTTCCATTCATTCTTTTAAATTCTTGACAAAAACTAGAAAATAGAACTTTTGAATATAGGCATAATGTACATATAAGTATTTATTTTTCTGATGATTTTCTACTGTAGTAGAAAGAGCCAAGATTTGGATTTAAATCCTGGCTTTGCTTATTACATGTATATAACCACGGGCAAATTACTTAAGGTCACCAAACTACAGTTTCCTCATTTCCAAGATGGAAGTAATACTTGTATTAACCACCTCACAAGGTTATTAGCAGGAAAGCACTTTCTAGATTTTAAAATATTTTAAGAATATAAATATTTTCTTATTTTTACACTAAGTATTCAAATAGAAAATTATCTTCTTTTATTATAATATAGCTGGCAAATTGCTGCTGCTGCTGCTATCTTTGTATGATAAGTCAATAAAAGTCTCAATTTCTTTCAGTTACAACTTAAGGACACCTCTGTGTATTTGATAAATAATTCATTCAAAATAGCAGTCTTTTATCACAGTGTTTACTTGTGTATCTTCATATTAGCATGTATGTGAACTGTTCAATTATTTTCAGAAATTGTATTTTTGCAGCCTATTATGTTTCTTTCAACCTGAATAGCATTAAGAATCCAAGTCAGACATATAATGATGCTCATCCAAATATAGAAACTCCAAATACATTTATTTATTCTCAAGGTCAGAATTCAATTATATCCCATTCTATGTGGCCTTACTGAATTCATGGATTTTTTTCCCCAGAGAAGTATGAAATACAGTTGATCACCTATCACCCTTCGATATTGAATCACACACACACACACACACACACACACACACACACACACACACACACAAACACACACAAACAATAGAGGAATTGAGAAATTTTCTACCAAACTACAAATTTGATTCTGGTCAGATACAGAAAATCTGGCATGCCTTTGACTTTTCTTTTACAAATTTACTTTCAATTCATGAAACGAAGCAAGCATTTTCATAGTAAAATAAAATAAAAAATGATTGAACATGAAACTGCAAATCTACCATGCACAACTTTCTATTCTTTTTAAATATGTTTGTGTGTGCATAAAATTATTCTATACATACCTCTATTTATCAGTTCTTTCTCTGGATGCAGATAGCCTCTTTATTCACATGTCCTTTATTTTTAATTTGTGTATTAATAATAGTCAAAATGATTTAGTTGTTCAATATGATTCTTAAAATAATATTGCTATTATTGTAAGCAATGTCCTCTTGGTTCTACTCACTTTGCTCTTTTATAGTTAGCATTTTAAGGTTTTCAGAACCTTATATATTATATATATGTTAATGTGATCTCATTTGATCCTCATAACAACTATATGAGATAGATGCTATTACTATCCTCATTTCACAGACAAGAGGAGACCTAGGCTAAATGATGTTAAGTGACATGCTTAGTATCACACAGTTAGCAAATATCTGAGAACAGATTTGAGCTCATCTTCCTGACTTCAGGTCCAATACTCTCTCTCACTCTATTATAGTATAACTGGCTGCCATCTATTATGAGTATTCATTTACAAGTTGGGAAAACTTCTAGAGTTCATCCACCAACACAAATTCCTATGATTCTTTAAAAAGTGGCATCAGAGATGATTTAAGGCAAATTGGAAAGTAGACAAAGTTCCTCTTTGGAAACCAGTCTTTCCATTTTCTTCCCTTGATAGTAGCTCTCTGGTGTTTCATCTTCTTATGATCTGTTTCTCCTAAGCCACCATTAACATCATGTGAAGATGTGAAGTTGAAGGAAATGGAGATTTTTAACCTGGAGAAGAGAAGAGTTGAAGAAAGTAAGGCATGATAGATGTCTTCAAATATTTTAAATGACTGTTATACAGAAAATGGTTTGTTCAGTTGACATGAGAGGAGAGAACTAGGAGGAACATATGAAGGTTGCAAAGTAACCACATTTATGTTTGATACATAGGACAACTTCTGAACAACTAGAGCTGTCCAAAAGTGGAATGAGTTGCCTTGAGGGATGGTAGGTTTCCAGGCCCTAGAGAAATTCAACCACATGCTTTCCTAGTGAACTCTCTAAGGCTATAAATTATAGAACAGTGTTTAATTTATATTAGCATAGTTTACCTACAGTGAAATCACAGGTCTTAACCAAAATAAAAATGGGAGAAACAAAGAAGACTACATGATATCCCTTACTGTTGACTTCATACCCCCTAAGTCTTGCTGACTCTATCCAGAAGCTTCTTGATAACCTTATAGATTAGCATAATATGATGCCAATTTAAAGTAGATGAACATCTATGCCTATGAGTGAGAAAACTTTTCTTCATTTCTTCTTAGTCAATACCATTCAATACTCTTATTCAATACCATTCTTTCATCATGCCTATGAAAGGAGAAAGGATTATTCCTCAACTAAGGGATTATTTATTATTTTATAGAGACTTGATAGTATAGCTGTCCAATTGAACAATATTTCTACATGTTTTATAAAATTGCAATCAGAGAGACTGATCATTGCGTCTTTCAGTGTCCTTTATACAAAGATCCATGTGAAAAATTCTTACTTCAGCTTCATTCCAGAGAATAAACAGGTCCACAGATGAATTTCTGTGCTTCTATTGCCAGCACATGAAAATCAAACTACCTTACATATTTCCCTTTTTGCATTAGCTGCCCAATAACTTAAAGCAAAAGGTATCCATAAGTGTTTTCTTCTAGTATAGTGCCTGGCATATAGTAGGCACTAAATAAATGCCAGTTGACTGACTACTTAGCACTGGAAAACATATGCTCTTACTCCCTCATAAAAATCATTCTTTGCTTCCCCTTTGAATGTCAGGTCAAGTTAGAATTTAATTGCCCTTCTTAAAAGGCTAGCTTAAAAATTACAGGATAAAAAAGAGACACATGGAATCCTTAAAATAAATTATAATGATCAAAATACAGTGAAGTCAGATTTCCTCGGTGTCAGAATAGCTAAGAATTTAACATTGCTTTGTGAAAGGAGTCATCATGCAATGACAAGCCTATTGTTACTTCAACTATAGTGTGAGGGGAAAAAAGACACTGTAACTCTGATTTTGTAACTGGCTTATAAAGAGACCCCTGTATTTGCACATGTGTTTGTGTGTAACATTACATCATAGAACTTTGTTAGAGTAGCTATAGAATGAATTCTAGTTAAAATTTCCCCAAGAATCTTACATCAATTCAACAAATTTTTATGAAGTGACTACAATGTGCAAGCTGGAGTACTTGTCATACTCTCTACATTTTTTTTTAAATTTTCTCACCTCAGTGCTGATACTTTTCATTCTTACCCTATACTTGGCATACCCTATACCTTCCCTACCGACTCCACCTCTACTGCTGAAATTCCACCCATCCTTCATAATCAAGTTCAAATCAGAAGACCTTATTGAAATATCCCCTGATCTACTCAGTTGGATAAGATTTTTGCTTCCTTTTTGCTTCCTGAATACCTTCCATGGTATTCAGACCTGTAATTTCATCATGGTGAAAATGACTTTCACAAACATAGAATAACAGTTTATACACTAATAGATTTAGAGGTCAAAGGGCCCTTAAAGGTCATCTATTCCAATTCCATTATAGCTATAATTAATAACTCTCAGAGAGTTACCTAGAGTCACTTAGACTTTATGGAACTTACCCATCATGATAAGGCCAATATGTGTCACAGACAACAGATCATTCTACTTAAAAGCTGATCCTCTATGAACTATACCATGCTGATATTTCGTAAACCTCATATCTTTTGTATTCATCTTGAGTACTTATGTTTTATTTCATATTGTAGTTATTTTATAATTATTAACCACATAAGATTAATAATAGATTCATGGGTAAGGTAAATGTGTCATTACTTTTTTTTTTAATTTCCCAAAGTATTTTGCACAGTGTTCTATACATAGTGGGTATCTAATAATTGTTTCTGGTATTTTCAGGACAAGTCTTCAAACTCTGCTAGCATATAAAAGGAAGAATGAACTTATTTTGCTGGACTGCAGAGGAAACAAATGGGAAATAATGGTTATAGACAGACGAATTTGTCCTCATATAAAACATGTATATGATTGGGGTAATTGGAAAAAGAATCAAAATCGAACCATGGGATGTGTCCATGTTTTTTTTTTTTATTTTCACTTAATGTTTATTTTATTCTATGTGTTATAAAGAATTTTACAATCCATACTCCCTTTAGTGCATGTAGATAGATAGATAGATAGATAGATAGATAGATAGATAGATAATACACTCTATGGTTGAGTTTTGAATTAAAGGCATTAAAAATGTCAGGTTTCCTTTACATCTTTGTGATGAAATAAAAAATAATGGGCATTTGGTTTGAAGATACAGTTGAAGAATTTCAAAAATCCTATCCTGTCCTTTAAGCTACTTATAAAAAGCTTATATAAGTTCTCATGTCATAAATTCATTTCTTGGTCTGTTGGTTATTTCCTGTTAGTTTAGTCTGCAGACAAGACGTAATTCAATCATTAAAAAGAAATCAACATCTATGCCACCACACAAACCCCAAACTCCAAAACTACTTTATTTCTTGGCATGCACAGAATGATGTTTTGGGATCATTCTTCCATGTAGACCCAGAAGTAGAAAGAAGAAATAAGGGTAATTTGTGACTATTCTTCTACAGAGCCATTTTATATTAAAGTAAAAGCAAAATATGGCTGTACATTTTGGCCAACAAATGAGTTCTCTACATGTAAAAAAGAGAACACAAACAAGAACAAAAATCACAAAATTCATTTGCAAATATTAGTGAACAATCAATAAAACATGATAATATACAAAATGCAGAGTAATTATTTTGTTTATTCTTTGGGTTTTTTATTTTCAATTTTTCTTATCTTGCCTTTAATTTTCAAAGTCTTATCTTCAGTGCTATTTTGAGGTTATGTGTCGTTATTAGGCATTCAATTGTATACACAGTCTTCACAGTTTTTAGCATGAACTATGAAGGAATATAAATTTTCTTCTGAAATAATTACAAATCATAAATCCTGGTATATTATATTATCATTATTATTCTCTATAATTATTTCTTATTTCTATGATTTGTGCTTTGATCCATTCAGTATTTGGGATGTGGTTTCCAAGTCTTTATTTAGGGTTACAACTTCTGTTACTATTTCTTTGATTGGTTAGAAGTTTTATTGTACTAAGATAATACAGGTTGCATTTATGATTCTGCCTTTCTACAACTGTTTCTTGACAAGTTATACCCCAGGACAGGATCAATTTTCACAAAACCTAGAGTTTCAGTGCCCTTTGTATTCTTTTCGCTTACTCTTTCCCCTCTCTTTCCAGGTGATATTTTTATACAATTTCTGAGGAATGTGATATTTAGGAGTCTTTAGTTTGTATTTTTCAAAGATGGCTATTCATTTTCAGATTATTTGATCAAGCTCTGATATGTGGGTCTTTTGGTTTGGTTAATAGCAATTTAATGTCTTCTTCCAGCTCTCCAAAAGGTTTTCTTTTTTATTTCACTATTCTTTGTTCTTTCATCCCTTTGTTTGGAGCTTTGCCCAAGTCATTCTGAAACTTAGAGACCGTGGTACTTTATTAACAATTGCTCACCATCTTTATTAAGTTGTAGCTATTTCCCATTCATCTTTATCTTCATACAAAAATCTTAATTCTATCTTTATGAATGCCATATCTTTCTTGATGTCTTTTAATGGATTTCAGAACCATTCTGGATATTCTTTCAGTAGGTTGATTCTTCTGGGATTCTAATTTTTGTTGCCTGTTCTGTGGTGATTTCTCTTATTTTTTTATTCCATAATGTACATTCATTGTATTGATTGCCCTTGGGCTGAACTCCAAGCTCCTGGGTTCCTGGTCCTCCAGCAGGAGCCCGCTGCTCCTGGATTCTGCCCAATTCCTGATGCTGGCAGCTCCTGGCTCTTGCTCTCACCTTTCCAAAGTTCTCACTCAGGCAGTCCCCCATTTCAACTGAGTCAGTATGTCGGCAGCCATCTTCTTGTTATCTCACCAACTGCTCCTACCAAGTCTGTGTGAAGGCCGTTATCCACTTTTTCTCTTGCTTCATCAACTTCTTCTACAGAGTCTGTACAAAGGCCATTCTCTGCTTTTGCTTTCAAGTCTGTAAGAAGGCAGTTCTCTGCTCCTGTTTTAAGGCTCCACATACAATACAATCTCAGGACATTCACCCTTCCAGCACAGTCAGGAGCTAGGCTAATCCACTCAAGCCCTGGCTCTGGCCATCCCCACCTCCCAGAAACTTCTTCTTGTTTTCTGCTGTGGCCTATCTCCTCCTGAGTGCTAGTGGGGTAGGGATGAGGGAGAGGTTATGTCTCAGGGACTCTGCTCTGGGCTCCCAGAAAACCACTCTCATCACTGCTACTTGCCTGTTTTCCTCCAGGCCACTGCTGCTCCTGGGGCTCCACAGAACCATAGCTACCACAAGTATAAGGAGCAACTCAATACCTGGGAAACATTCAACCACTATCTCAGTACCCTAAAACTTCACATTTTCCTTTAATCTGAAGCTCCTGCTGACTATGCCATTTTTGTAACAACAATGTTGCTAGCAGCTGTTGTGGGGATGAAAGACCAACAACAAGAGCACACAGGAGGGCTGCTAGCACAGGTTCTTTGATATGCTTTTCTAAGGAAAGCAACTTTAAGGGGTTAAGAATCTTGCTTTAATCGAACATACATATATCATTCACTTAGTTCAGGGGGGAAAGCCAGCACCCTGAACTTCAGAGCAAATACAAACAGAAATTACAAACACACATTATACAAAGAGAGCAAACAAATACAAATCAACAGACAGATTTGTGTCTGATAAAATCACAATATACAGTTGCCAGAGAAGCACCAACATCTCATTTTTTTTTCAAAGTCTAGGGGACAAGCAGTTACCCAGAGTCTCATCTGGTCAAATCACAGGACACTCTTCCAGTGAGTGACAGCCCCAAACAAAATGCTAACCTCTGAGTTCATATGTCCTGTTCAGGGTCAAAGGGCATCACAACCATGCTACTCAAACCTATGTGAACTAGGCTTTCTTATTTCTTAAGCAAGTCATCAAAGAATCCTGATTTAATCAAAAAACAAAGGCCAGACTCATCAAAGGCACTTGATTACCTAGTGCTCCAAAAGAGAAAACAGTACAAAAGTGCCACCCTAATTACTCTTACAATTAAGTTTTCTTTCATGCTTACTAATTTATTTTTCAGTATATTTGTTTGTTTTCTTATGAGTTTTTTTTTTTTGTCTAAAGGTTTTTTTTTACTTCTTTTTCATGGCTATTCTTTTATTTTGTTCAGGGTGTTTATTGCTGTTTTAAAATGACACAGATGTGCTGGACTCAGTCACTATCATTAGCTCCATCATCTTGCTAGAACTTCCTAACAATTACAGTTATTATACAATAAAATAGGCTGCTTCTTTAGGTGTCTTCAATCAAGGGCTGAATAATCATATTAGAAATAATAACAATAATAATTCATGTTAACATGGGTTGCATTATATGGTCTTTGATTTTAAGAATCAGCAACTTTGTGATGAAATTTTAGAGGGCTTGGTAGTGCTTATTTATGATCAGTTAGCCTGGGTAGAAATTACCACCATCTGTCTGATCTGCAACTATTGTACTATTTGATAATGGTCAACACAAAGGAAATGTCTCTAACATTCTCCCACCTTCCAGGAGCTTAATATATGATGGAAGAATGACTATGTAGCTCAAGGAGTCCTGTATCTGAGCCACTTTGGGACATGCAAACATTGAGTAACACTCACGCTTACATCAGTCTACTAATGAGCAACAGAAAGAAAGTAGCAGTCATCCCTAATCTCTGGTGACATCAGGTCAAACAATCACCGCAGTTAAACTAAATGCCTACTTGTTCCATAAAATCAAACTTTTAGGAACACTAATTCTAATTAGCTTGATTTCTTCATTGACCAGATCAGAGACTGTGGCTTTAAAGGAGTTTCAGAGAAATAAACAGAACAAGGTCCTTATTCAAACTTCCACTTCTTCCAGTGATCCTTGGTACTATTTTTCAAGAAAAAATACCAAGGACATTTACTGGCACCAACTGGTGACTTTATTTTCCATACACAATTCTGGGTTGCAGTTCCATGGTAAAGGGGAGCACTTGTGATCATTCACAAAGGAGCAGGGGACCTGGTCACAGTTCCAGGGCCAAGAGGAGCACCAGCACTTGTGGCTACAGGGGAGCAGTTGCCCTTCTTGGGTAAAGACTTGAACACAGACCAGCAGAGTAGTGATCATGCTTTTTCCTAGATACCTAGGAAACACTGAAAACTTTCAGACCCCCAGAACTAGATCTTAAAACAGCAGCATGAAAAAAGATGACAACCCAGAAACATAGGACAGCATCTACCCACCCCCTAAATATAAAGTTCAGTCAACAAATAGGCTAAAAAATGTACAAACAACAAAAAAGAACTTGATCATTAAAAGTGACTATGGTGGCAGGGAAGACCAAGACACAAATTCAGGAGAAGACAACAATGTGAAAACAGCTAGAAAGAAAGCTTCAAAGAAAAGTGCTATGACACAAACTCAACAAGAATTTCTAGAAGAGCTGAAGAAAAAGAAAGGAGTGGTAGCAGAAAAGGGAGGAAAAGAAATGAAAGTGATGCAAGAAAATTGAGAAAATAAAATTAATGGCTTGGTAAAAGAGGCACACACACAAAAATATGAAAGAAAATAACAGCTTAAAATACAGAACTGGCTTAATGGTAAAAGAGGTACAAAACCTCACTGAAGAAAAGATCTCCTTAAAAAATAGATCAAATGGAAAGGGAGGCAACAAAAGTTCACTGAAGAAAATAATTCCTTAAAAATTAGAATTGGGCAAGTGGAAGCTAACATCTTAAGGAGATATTAAGCAAGAAATCCAAAGAATTAAAAATGTGAATTATCAGAAAAACAACTGACCTGGAAAATAGATTGAGGAGAGATAATTTAAGAATTATTGGAAAATTATTGGACTACTTGAAAACTATCATCAAAAAAACAAAAAGAACCTTGACATCATACTTCAAGGAATTGTAAAGGAAGACAGTTCTAATAACTTATATCCAATATATAGAATAGAAATTAGGAGAATTCACCAGTCACTTCCTGAAAGAGATCCCCAAATTAAAACTCCTTGGAATACTATAACCAAATTCCAGAGCTTTCAGGTCAAAGAAAAAATATTGCAATTCAAACATCATGGAGTCACAGTCTGGAACATATAAGATATAGAAGCTTCCTCACTAAAGGAGTGGAGGGCTTGAAACATGTTATTACAAAAGGCAAAGAGGTAGGATTACAACCAAGATTAACCTACCAGCAAGACTGAGTAAAATCTTTCAGGGGAAAAAATAGATATTTAATGAGATAGAGTGTGAAAACAGGATAGAAGGAAATACAAACAATAACTGTGATTGTGAATAGGATGAACTCACTCATGAGATGGAAGTGGATAGTTGAATACATTAGAAATCGGAAACCAACAATATGTTCCTAAGAGACGCACATTTGAAACAGTAAGACACACACACATACACACACACACACACACACACACACACACACACACACACACACACAAAGTAAGGGGCTGAAACAGACTCTATTATGCTTCAGCTGAAGTAAAAATAGTCAGGAGCAGCAATGATGATCTCATTCAAAGCAAAAGCAAAAATAGACCTAATTAAAAGAGGTAACCAGAGAAACTATGTTTTGTTACAAGGTACCATGGACAAGGAAGTGGTATAAAAAATTATAGTAAGTATCTCAGATAATAGCCTCATTTCTAGAATATGTAGGAAATGGAGTCAATTTTTAAAAAAAAATAAGAGCCATTCCTCAATTGATAAAAGCAAATGAACAGTTTTCAGAAGAAATCAAAGCTATCTATAGCAATAAGAAAAAAATGTTCTAAATTAGAACTGATTAGAGAAAGATAAATTGAAACAACTCTGAGACACCATTTCACATCCATCTGAAATGATATATGTTGGAGGGGATGTGGAAAAAATAGGTATTTTAATGAAGTGTTGGTGGAGTTGGTTCATCCACTCTGAAGAACAATTTGGAACTATGCACAAAAAGTTATAAAATTTTGACCCAGCAGTACCACCGCTAGAACTATACCGAAAAGAAAAAGAGAAAGGACCCATATGTATAAAAATATTTATAGCAGCTTTTTGTGGTGGCAAAGAATTGGACATTGAGGGAATGCCTATCAATTGAGAAATGGCTGAACAAGTTGCACTATATGATTATGATGGAACACTACTGTGCTGTAAGAAATGAGGAGGAGGAGGATTTCAGAAAAATCTAGTAAGACCTATCTGACATAATTCAAAGTGAAGTGAGAAGAACCAGGTTACCATTGCATAGAATAACAACAATGTTGTAACAATGATTGACTATAAAAGACTTAGCTATTCTGATCAATAAAATGATCCCAGATAATTTGGAAGAACTCATGATGAAAATTGCTATCCACCTCCAGGGATAGAACTGATGAACTCTGAATGCAAGTTAGAGTATAATTTTCACACTTTTTTCTGGTGACATGGTTAATATGAAAGTATGTTTTGCACATGTATAAGTATCAGTGGGTGGAGGGAGGGCTGAAGGGAGGAAGAACATTTGAAAGTACTTTTTAATGTTAAAAATAAATTAAAAATTGAAAGAGAAAGCAACCCAGACATAATAGCTCTACCTTAATTATAGAACTTCAAATGTAATCAATACCTGGAACTAGTATACTAGCTCCCACATTAATATCTGCCTTGCATGGCCAGCTGGCAGAGGTATCAATAAGAATGAAATGAAAAATAATTTTAAGAACTCATTATGTGTGATACATTTTATTAATGCTTTATTAATAAATTAAATTACCTCATTGCCAATGCAAATAGAAAAAAAACCAACTAAATAGTCCCTGTTTTCAAGAAGTTCACACTAGAATTGAGGGAGACAATAGATAGGAATAAAATCAACTCCATGACCAATGAAAAGGCCTGGGATTTGTAAAGATATAATAGTGAGATGGATGACCCAGAGATCCTTACATTATATAACTATGTCAGATTCAGTGCCAATGGACAGAATAATACAGAAGCATGGAAGAGGACAAGAACTTCGGTGCCATATGAAGTGCTAAGGTCAAGTGATCCTTGATCTCATCAGAACGAATACAGAGTTGTTGACTCCCATCTCATCTAAGTCATGTAAACAGTCAAAAACCCTGGGTGAAGAGGAAAAGAAAGGGGAGAGGTATTGTTGTAGCCAGAATGGCCTTTGTTTTCTTTGAGTGACTCAGCTTACCTCATTGAGCCTCGCTGGGTGCTGGGGCTTCTCTTCCAGGGCAGGAAGCCCAGCGACCATGCCTGGGAACAGAGAACTTCTTGTGTGATGAATCATGGGGCTAGCTGAGGGGAGGTGTTGACTCCAGAGCCATGCCATATTAGGTGTTAACCTAGGGGAAGGGGCCAACTCAAGAACCAATCGGCCCTGGTCATTCAGGCAGCACTTGATGATGTCAAAAACTCTATAAGAGGGGAGAGGACAGCTTGAAGAGCCCTCTTTTCCTTTTCCGGTTGGCTCAGGAGCAGTGGCGAGCGTGACTCTGGGCCAGCCCTTGCCCTCGGGCTGAGCCCAGATGTTGGTAACTATGAATTGTATTGGGTCTGTCTGTTGATATTTGTAATTGGTTTGTATTTTGTTCTGAAGTTCGGGACGCTGGTTTTGTTTTCCCCCGAACTAAATGAATGTTCTGAACTTCAGGGTGCTGGCTGTTTGTTCCCCTGAACTAGCTGACTGTAATCTGTATTTGGTCTGTCTCTTGATGCTTGTCTCTTTGCTCCCTGAACTAGCTGAATGCTAACTGAATGCTGGCGTTTCCCCCTGAACTAAATGAATGTTGCCTGTATGCTAACTGAATGCTGGATTAAAGTAAGCTGGTCAACCCCTTCACCATGCTCTTCTGTTAAAGGCAGAATCCCATTCTCGTCACCATATATTTTAACAACCCTGCTAGCAGCTCCTGCCAGGGCGTAAGATCCCCCCACAGCCAGCACCCAGGAGGCTGCTGGCATGCCGGGAAACCATAGGTTTTTTTTTATCTGCTTAAACAAGGAAAGCAGACCCAATACAATTCATAGTTACCAACATCTGGGCTTAGC
Source organism: Trichosurus vulpecula (assembly GCF_011100635.1). Lineage (NCBI taxonomy): Eukaryota > Metazoa > Chordata > Mammalia > Diprotodontia > Phalangeridae > Trichosurus > Trichosurus vulpecula. The sequence goes on along the minus strand of NC_050574.1, from coordinate 409,647,756 downwards.
CTGAGGGCAAGGGCTGGCCCAGAGTCACGCTCGCCACTGCTCCCGAGCCAACCAGAGAAGGAAAAGAGGGCTCTTCAAGCTGTCCTCTCCCCTCTTATAGAGTTTTTGACATCATCAAGCGCCACCTGAATGACCAGGGCTGATTGGTTCTTGAGTTGGCCCCTTCCCCTAGGTTAACACCTAATATGGCATGGCTCTGGAGTCAACACGTCCCCTCAGCTAGCCTCATGACTCATCACACAGGAAGTTCTCTGTTCCCAGGCATGGTCGCTGGGCTTCCTGCCCCGGAAGAGAAGCCCCAGCACCCAGCAAGGCTCAATGAGGTAAGCTGAGTCACTCAAAGAAAACAAAGGCCATTCTGGCCACATGTCAAGGTAACCAGTCTTTCATCTTCACATGGGTTGTGGAATGACCCAGCACTTGAAGAGATGAGAGAGGGAGAGTGACATAGTGGTGGTGGTGATTCTTCCAACACCGGGTGACATATAACTATACAAATAACTACATATATAATTAGATAGATAGATATATCTATAGATGGATATATGTGTTTATTTTATATATTTCTATATACACGTATGTACATAGTTATATATATAAAGCTATATACACACACCTCCTTGCTGGAAAATCACAAATAGAAGTTTGCCTTCAGAGTAAATATGGACTCTATATATACTGAATTATATCCTCACATTTAGCTAACACTTTCAAGATTCTTCAGTGATTTGTTTTCTTTTTCTTTTAAAACCTGCTTTAAATAATGATGACAGTCTATCTCAGTGACAATAACAACTACTCTCAGGACCCTGCCCAGTACACAAATGGCTGCCTCTGATAGCATCAATCATTTGCTTATTTGGAAAAATGTTAATTCAAGAAAAAGAATCAAACATTACTGGGGTATTTAGTAATCTTTCCCCAACTTTAACACGAGTCCATAGTACAACATGAAAAGGCAAAATACCACCCATGTTGCTTGATTTTGCTTCCTCCAAAAGGTTTCACTCTAACAATGACTCTCCCCAAACTACTGAGATACCTCAAAGTTTTCACTGGGCACAGAAGGTAGGACTAGAAGGAATATTCAAAGATCTCAAAAACAATTTACATCAACCCTCAACATCATCTATGTGAATCTACAGAAAGATTTCAGTATACACATTGACGCATATAATGACACTATGAGGAGCTCATCCATCATAAGCCACATCATTTTCACCCACACCCAGGTTGGGCACACTTCACCTACTATATCCATAGGGTCATTCTCTGATGAGTTCCTTTGCATATACTCATGACTATAAATTGCCCGAGTGAGGCTCAAACAATGCAATTCTCTTGTACCTATGCCATCACATCTTGGCAGAAAACCACTTAGACCTGTTAAACATGTTTGGTGACCATAAATGCACCATAATATCTATTGTATATCTAATTCTATAGGTATATGCCTAGGCCAAGAATTCTGTGAAGAAGCCAGAAGACTTGTTGAAACTCTTTTTTATACCACTTTAACAACATGCATTGTAAACATTGCATGTGTTCCTATCCCAGGGACGTAATGGCACATGGATGGTAGATACTTTGACCAAAATCATTCATTTCCTTACCAATGTTGGTCCCCCCAATGCTGTTGGAGCCACCTGATTCCATAATAGATTATCCAGATTTAGAGTCTCCACTCTGATGGATTTTGATTGGTGTTCCTAGATCATGTTACAGGCTACAGGCTACAGTATTCATGACATTCCACATAAAGAATTATCTTTCTACAACATAGATTGCCCAGTCTGATGAAAATATGAACTGAACCCTTGAACAGCATTTCAGATATTATATCAAATTCTCAATATAACTGACTTTCCCTATGGTCCAACGCAAATTTTTAGAGCAATAATGGTACCCATTCAAAAATTACCCACTAATGGGATCGCTAGATCATAATTTTGAGTTGTTAAGGACCTCTGAGGCCAATTGGTTTACATTCTTTATTTACCAGCCAATAAAACTGAGTTTCTTTCAGTCACTTGTCCAAAGTTACCCAGGAAATAACTGTTCTAGTACAGCTAAGTAGCACAGTGGACAAAGCTCTGGGCCTGGAGTTAGGAAGGCCTCAGTTCAAATGTGGCTTGAGATACTTACTGGATGTGTGGCCCTGGACAAGTCACTTTACCCTGCTTCCCTCAGTGTTCTCATCTGTAAAATGAGCTAGAGAAGGACACTCTAGTGTCTTTACCAAGAAAACTAAAAAAGCAATCATGAAGAGGCAGACCCCTGAAAACAATTGAACAACAATAAAAGTCTGAGGTAGAATTTGAAACTGATGTTTTCAGATATTAGGACCTGTGATCTTTCCACCATGCCACCTACTTATACAAATTTATGCTTATACGCCATCTACTTATACAAACTGAATGCTTTGGATGAGTTCGCTTACCTTGGCAGTATACTTTCCAGGGATGTACACATTGATAATGACCCTGATGCACACATTGCCGGAGCTAGCTCAGTGATGGTTGGGAAGGCTCTAAAGGAAACTATGGGAGACAAGACTGATTACCAAACTGAAGGTCTACAGAGCCATTGTGCTGACCTCATTATTATATGCCTGTAAAACCTGGGCTGTCTACCAGTGCCATGCCAGGAAACTGAATCGCTTCCATTTAAATTGTCTTAGGAAGATTCTGAAGATCACCTGGCAGGATAAGGTACCAGGCATTGAGCTCCTTACTAAAACTAAACTGCCAAGCATTCAACCTCTACTTCAGAGAGCACAACTCTGATGGGCTGGCCACATTGTTTGAGTGCAAAATGTAAGCTTGCCAAAAAGACTATTTTATGGAGAATTCACAAAGAACAAGCACTCACATGGTGGCGAGAAGAAGTGATACAAGGGCACCCTCAAAGTCTCTCTCAAGAACTTTAGAATTGATTGTGTGACATGGGAGACATTGGCACAGGACCAGTCAGCATGGTGTTCCCACATCAGAAAAGGTGCTATGCTCTATGAGCAAAGCAGAATTGTAACAGCTCAAAGGAAAGCACAGGATGTGCAAATTTAGAATATACACCCCAAATATTCACACGCACTACTTGTGCCCGACCTGAGGTAGAGCATTCCGAGCTCATGTTGGTCTGATTAGCCACAGTCAGATACATTGAAACTTGACTCTAGCATAGTGATGTCATTTTGGTCCTCTTTGAGAATGAAGGACAACAACCAATCAACCAGCCAACCAACCAATCAACCATACAAACTAGTGTCCTACAGATTTTTCCCTCTAAACACCCCTCATGGAAGAACTCAAAGATCTTGCATAATTAACCATGTATACCTATGTAAAAACCTCCTCAGACTCATTCACAATTCATCCTAGTCAGTCAAAACATCCTGAAATGGGAGGCTGACCTATTACAGACCTAGGCAACTTCATTGTTAGTCACATATTGGCAAAAGAAATACTTAATAGTATTATTACTATTTAATACTTAATAGTAAATTCTATATTCACCCAGGCTATCAGATGCTCTCCACAACCCAATAAACTTGGAGGATTTGGGGTCAAAATTACACTCTGCAGTTGTTGAGATTTTCCATCAGCATTGTTCTTCTAAAGGAAGGCTCTGAGTTGGAGGAACCCTGAGGGGAGAGATGATGTGCCCCAGACAAAGCACAGCAACCTTGAGATGATAGAACAATGTACTGTCGTAACAGGATAATGCTATGTCAGGAAAAGAAACTTTGTGGGTCCAAACTGTAACCTCATCAATTCTTTGCTTTCCCCCTTCTGTTCTTGCTTCCCTTGTGGCAATGTAATGTATGGTACAATGGAAAAAGTGGCAAATTTGTAGTTAGAGGACCTTGTTTCAATTTCAACTCTGTTACTTACTTATTACTTGTGTAGGCTTGGACTAGCACTTTTACTTTTCTGGGCTTCAATTTTCTCATTCTAACTCTAAATTTATGATTATATATGTTCCAATTTTAGTTTCTTCCCTTGGCCGTTATGCTGATTCTTCAGTCTTGGATCATTTCTAAGGACTCCTTTTCTTTCAAGTTGATCTCTAGGCAATGAAGATTCTTCATTCATTTCCTTTCTCCTAAGGCAATGGATAGGCTCAATTCCTTTGAGTGATTACAGATCTCTGAAAGAAGGCTCTGTCATGTCCTGGGGTTTGCTATAAACAATAAAATATATCACCCTCAACTAGAAGCATCTTAAGCACCTCACCATACACAGGGGATCACTTCTCAATCTGGGTTCTGTGATGGATCTTCATCACAACAAAATAGCAAAATAAAACAATAGGAAATAAATAAATAGGAATAATAGGAAATAAACAATAGAAAATAAAACAAATAGGAAAATAAAAACAAAAAGGAATACTTTTGGCAGATACCAGCCTGTTTTGTACTTTATCTGATGTTTCTTAGTCAGTCATTGAGAAGAGTTTCTTTTGTTACATCTTCCAAGGGATCCTGTATAATCTTGCTATATAGATGGGAGATTCTGTCATGTAAAAGAGTTTGAAAGGAATCATTTTGTCCTGGTAAATCATTTTTTCATAATCAACAAATAATAAGCACAGTGGAATATTACACTCTCTGTATCTTTCAGTTAACTGTGAGATGGAACAGTTGTGGTCTCTTGTTTAACAAGATTTGAGAAAAACTGCTTGCCCCCTCATAATACTCTCATTGCATTCTGAATTTCTCTATACCAGACCAGAATAACAATGTAATACTATGTCTAAGATTTAAATTGAGACATAGGAAAAAATATTACATGATCCAATCAAAAACTCATTCTTTCACTTTCAGCATTTTGAGAAACAGAAGGTTGATTTGTGTTAATGTATAATCCTGTTAAACTTTGGTGAACTGTCCAAAATAATTGACTAGTCTGAAGTTTTATTAAATAGATGGCTGCTTCCAACAGTTGAATTAGTAGGCCTTGGAAACCTATTAACTATAGAGAGATGCTAGTTATAATTGTTGGGAAAAATTTGAAGTGAGTTTTTTGGATGCTTACTGCTGTCTTTGTTTGATTTTTAAGCCCCTGTTTGTCCTTATCCATACCTTGGTAAATGTATGTGCCTACTTAAAACCTCAGACTTCAACCTTCAAAAACACACAATCAAGAAAAGATATTTCCATGCAAAGTGTCTTTAGTGAACCATGTTTAAAGATCAAAGATACAGAACAGGTGCTTTTGTTTATTGTAATTGTTTATTGGAATTATATATGATTATGTATATATTCCAGAAAAATCTGTGCATTATGCCTCTATCATTGTATGGTGACCTTGAATAGGTTCTGACAGCCACTCTATATTTAAATTTTCCTTGCAAAATATTTAGGCTTTGATCAGCCCCAGTGAGAATCTGGAAATGTGGCTTTCTCAGTGAATGAACATACAACTTCAAAAGAAAGTTAACTTTTATAGTCTACTGTTACCTTTACTTCTGTTATATCAACATTTTAAAAATATATTTGATAATTTCATTTCAATATAAGTAGTTTCATTATTTTAGGCATTTATAAGCATTATTATGACAAAGGTCAGTAGGCTTTACCAGGCTGCAGCTGGGTGGCACAATGAATAGTACAATGGTCTATAGTAATTTCATAAGACCATCTACTTATAAAATAAGCTGTTTGCTAAGCAAAAATTAGTGTGTAATGAAGGATTTTCCCTTGTTTTGCTTTTCTTTGCTCCAGTTCCTAAATAACAGTGAATTTTTAAAAGAAAAAAGAACTTATTTCCGTGGAGGGCATTACTGATGACATTCTTCAAGCATAGATTTGTATATTTGGAATATTGATAAAATTAGTCAGTGTTAGTGGTGGCAAATAACTAAGATATCAAGGTAAAAAACATTTAATTTTTCTTCTCTTGAAGAGAAAATTTTTTAAGAGTTTAAGAGATACACATCTCACCTTCCTATGATGAGTATGTCAAAGCCTCAAAATCTATTAAAATGCTGACATTAACCTGTCAGGAAGAATTAATGCAGCCGCCTATTCTTCTTCCAAATGCTAGCAACATAAAACCCCTTACTATTGATCAGACTCAGCTATTCATTTTAATCCGAAGTTGAGTGGATGTTCTTAGAGTCCATCAATAGGTCAAACAGACTATCAACACAAGCCAATAAGATCAGAACCCTGAGTCAGCATGCCAAGACGTCCTTGAAGAGCTCATATTAATTCCTCCAGGGATGATTATTTAATAGAAAATGGGCCTATTATAAAAGTAGAATAATAGCCCTTGATTGTGTTCCCTTCAAAGCCTCCACTTCCAGAGTTACTCTGGACATTTAAGTCATGTAGCCAGATAGATATTTTAAATCATTAGTGTAGCAGCTTCATTATGTTGGAAGCCAAAAAAAAAAAATCATTCATGTGTAAACAATGTCAGAATGCCAATATCAGGAACAACAATAAAGGAGGGGTGGGGAAACAGCAAATTAAAAATGGCTTTAGCTAAGCCAGCTGTTACCTCTGTTAAGAGAGGCTTAGAGGCTAAAAGAAACAAATAGTCAGACCTTTGCATTCCCCAAAGTGCTTGTGTAAGAGGAAGATTTCAAGCAGTGGGACCTTAATTGTTGGTCAGAAAATACCAATAAAAAAGCAGCCCTTCTGCACAGCATGGTTTGCCCAGGCCAGAGGATGCTCTAGCTGTTCAGAGGAACATGTGTCTCAGACAAATCACAAGTTAAAGAGTGTGATGGCCTACTCTTTTGCATGTTATTTTTATTCCTGTTCTTTATGAGGAAGGATTACTTCCTTCCAACTCATTGATGTCTTTGGTGCTATCAATATCATTCTGTATCCTCTGGGCTGCTGTTTAAAGTTGGAGAAGGAGGTTTCTGGGTAGCAAGTGATTTCCATTTTATTTACGCACTGAATTAGCCCTTCCTACTAGGTCCCGCTGGTTTCACTCCATGTGGTACATCACAAGTACAATCTTCCTTTCTCCACATTTTCCAAAAACATAAGGTCTCTATGCACATTGACCACGGTTTTTATTTTAATCCTTCTTTTAAGATCTTCATGGGAACATGCCAGATTGTCAACAGGGTTCCTTTAAGAAAACCAACAACCTAAATCTTCACAGGAGCACAGTTTTAGTTATACAACTCATTGTTTTATTCAAGCTGAGAGGAAAAGAAAAAAAATGAAAGAATCCCTTTGCATCTGAATTTTACTTATCAAGCAACTAGTAGAATTCTGTGTTGTTTTTACTTCATTAATAAGGGTCCTAATTTAAATATCCTTTTGCTAAATAGGTAAATGAGTGGGTACATTCATTTGGAATTTATAAATGGCAAGCAGAATGGAAGGCCAGATTCTCTCCCTTTATATTGAATGGACCATTTCTATCCTCATCCTTCATGGGCAGGAATCTATGTGAGTAGCTTGAGGCAATATTTGGCTTTGGAATTGTTTCTGGCTAAGTAGCCAAAGAATCCAGTCTAATTCTATTAGTCTCAGTTCTCACACCAAAGGAAGATGTGTTCTAAATAAATGGTGACTTACAGCTATTCATGAGCACCAGCGGGCCTGATTCTCTGACCCCAGGCAAATACAGAGTGGCTTCCTATAAAATCATAAAGGAAAGTGACTTTGGATGACCAGACAGTAAAGCAATGTCTTCTCATATCTTCTCATGTGCACACTAAAGAATCAAACTGTGGATGAATATTGTGAAATATCCCATTATAATAAAAAGGGATATAGTTTTTAGACTACGAACCAACTGTAATGTTTCCATTACATAAAATAGAAAAAATAGAACTTTATGTGAAACTTGGAATCTGAATTAGACATAGTTTGAAATTCTTTTTAAGTATATGACAAATTCAATGTGTTATTATCAAAGGTGTCCTACCTATCTGTCTCCTACTGAACTCAATTTGTTCTCTTCTCTTCATTTTTAAAAACATTTCATTGAAAATACTATTGTAATGGCCTAAAATAATGAGTAAATGGCATTTTTGGAGTGCTTTAGATTTTAAACAAGATATATTATGTGCATCTCTGCCTCATATGAGGTAGAAAAGACAGACATTATAGTATAATAAACAACCCAATACAAATTGGCATTATCATAATTTTACAGAAGGACAAAAGGAGGCTGGTAGAAACTTAAGTGTCTCATCTATGATCATACAACTAATATGCATCAAGATTCCAATCTGGTCTCTCCAGAATCCAAGTCCAATGCTTTCTATTCTATTTCCTGGTGACTGTCAAATAAAGAAGTACAGTTTTAGCAGTGCTAACATGGAAACAGAATTGGAGAGTTGAAAGTTACCTACAATCCATAGGACTTCAATCCCATTCATACATGAACTAGAATTCTTACTGTAACATCTGCAATAAATAGTCATTCAGCTTCTGATTGAAGACTCCATTCAATTAATCAAGTAATACAATGAATGAATCAATAAGTGTGTACTTAATAAAGAGGAATAGTGTAAAATAATTTCTCTTTTAAAGTTCTGCCTTGGGGAGCTTACAACATTATAAGGAAATATAGGAGATCTGGGTTCCCAGTCTGGAATGAGGAAGAAACTTCCCAGTTACCGTTCTTCTCTATGGCTATAACTACCCAACCTGTCCTGCCACAAACTCAGTCTGAAAACAAAGATACTGGAAGTTCCCACAATCTCAAACTGCAAAGATATAAATCAGTTCTATAACTTCCTTCCTTGTAGACAGGGAAAGGGAAAACACTTTCCCTTTAACAACTACCATTGTTAAAACTGCTTCCAAATCACCAAGATCACAGTTGTTGGGGTAGGGTCAAGTGAGCATCTCTACTTCTCTGGCTCCAACTCATCCTTCCTATGTTCCAAAGATGAGTAAAAATGCAAAATCCCAGATATCTATGTGGCTCCAGGCCACTTTTCCTTCTCTTGAGAAGGTAGAATTTGTCTCCCCTTTCTAAAAGGTAATTCTATCAGGATTATTATATGCATGTTGCAGATGAGGGGACTGAGGCATAGAGGTGTTAAGTAACTGTACCAAGACCACAAAATTAATAAGTGGTGGAGACCTGACTCAGATCCCTTCTTTTGATTCTAATTCCCATGCTTTTCCCACCACAATCTACTGCCTCTACACAGCATGGGGCAATGGACTGAATAAGTAAACTAGGCAGATTAGGAAGACATTCACTCTTTTGAACCAATGGGGTTGGCATAGATGGCATTGGAGCATAAGTAAAATAAGCGGCTCCTGTTTGTATGGTACCTTACAATTCACAAAGCACTCTCCTCACAACAGTTGTTTGAATCACATAATGCAAGTATTATTAACTCCATTTGACATATTGTATCCCCCAGGTGCATAAGCTCCTTCAGGAAAGGACCATTTTTTGTTTGCTTTTGTCTTTGTATTTCCAACCTTTAGTACATTGGACTTTGTATTTAGTAGCATGATGTCATAAATATCTGGTGAATTGAATGAGGAAACAGGCTCAGAGGAACTGTTGGACTTTCCCTCAGTGTCTCAGAGTTATTAAATGTCAGAAAGAGAATTTAAATCCAAATCTTATGACTCCTGAATCGAGTGCTCCCTCCACTCTACCAGAGGTGAATCCAAGGGAGTGCAGAGACATTTGAAAATGTCTATATCTGCCCAATTTTTTGTTTAATTATAGACTTTGATTTCCAAAACTTGAATGACATGTGAGTTCATACAGCTCTGTATTCATGCTGTCCCATGGCCAAGATCCAAATCCTCTACCTGGGAATGATGATCAATCATATTTGTAATATGGCTGCAAATGGTGAAACTCAGCCAGCTCCCAGTGTAGGTATCTAGTGAATTACTGCCTTCCATGTAATTCTGAATGGTGAGGAGACCATAGAAAGATGAGAGAGTGACTTTAGGATAAAGTCAAGGAATTTAGTAGCAAGAAATGGGAAGTAACTTCTGGGAAGAAAGAACGAACAGCACATGGATAATGGAGGTATCTCTGGTGTTGTAGAAAGGAATTTGCCCTTCCTAGATTCATATAGAACAGCTAGATAGTTCAGTGGATAGAGCAGTGGCCTTGAAATCAGCAAGACTCATCTTTATGAGTTCAAATCCAGTCACAGACACTTACTAGCTGTGTGACCCTGGGTAAATCATTTTGTTTCAGTTCCCTACTTGTAAAGTGAGCTGGAGAAGGAAATGGCAAACCACTCCAGTATCTTTGCCAAGAAAATCCCAAGTGGGGTCATGAAGAGTCAGACACGACTTAACAACAGCAAAAAGATTCACATAAATCCCTAGAGGGTTATTCTTTGTGAGTTCACAATGCTAACCAATAGCCAAATTTCTAATCTGAAAGCTAAATAAATTCTTTTTTCTCCATCATACCTTATTTCTTCAGACTCATAGAAAATTATGTATTTGTCCCTGCATAAAATATATAGTACTCCTAATTCCTTTTATATCTTTTGAGATTGAATTTTATTACATTTAGTAAATAGGTATTAAGTATCTAATATGCGCAATGGTAGTAATTTTATTCATATTCACAATGCTTTCATAAAGTTCAAGGATTTTAAGAGATAAACAGAATCAATTTCCTAGTGGGTGAGCTAATTTCTTTCCAGTTATTGCCTTGACCTAATACAGCACAAGACTGATTCCACCCAGGAGCATAAGACAGATGTAGGAGAAAGAAAATCAACCACATTAGATGCTGGGCGTGACATCTGTATCAGCATATGCCAGGAGGTTTGAAGTTTCTACTTCATGATTTCATTTAGTCTTATAGTGTCAGCAAAAGTAGTGAAAGAAAGGAAAATCTAGTCTCATAGGGACTTAGCTCAGGAGAGCTATTAGTTTGAGTATCTAAGTAAATTTAGGTCAAGGTTGTATTACACATCTTCTAATGCTACATTTCCCCATTGATCCTTCTTTCTCTGGCTCCTACAGAGTTTGCATCTGTTCTCGTTTTTTGTTAGTAGAGGGGAAGTAGAATAAATGCAAATATGATGCCATTTGCTGATTAAACTTTGGTGTCAAATTATCTCTCAGAAACTCTAACATCGACTAGACAATTTAAGAAGAAAAAAAAAAGATCATTTGTAAGCCACGGTGTTCTTTTGATCCAAGGGTATATCCCGCATGTAGTCTTTGGACTTCAGAAAGAATTCCTGTTTTAACTTTATGATTTGTACCTTAGTTAAAGTAAATGAGACCTGATCTCTGTCGCTTAGTGTGGTGTGGAAGGGGGAATCAACAGGCATTCTGTCACTTTATCAAAGGAATCTTTTTAATGGGAGGAAATATGGAATAACGCACAAAGAGCAAACCTCAGCCAGGAAGACTTGAGTTTAAATTCTTAAATATTGGCTATGTAATATTGAGCAAGTTACTTAGTCTTTCAGTGACTGTTCTCGACCAGAGATGTCAAAAATTTCTGAATGCTCTGGGAGCCAGATTTAAAAAAAAAAAAAAAAGGTAACTGGGAAATATTTAACAAAATAAATAAAAATACAATAGAATATGATGGTAATTTGTGGTTTTCTAAGTGAATATGCTCTTGCAGAGATCCTTAAATACTGTTTAGTATCCTTGTTTCCATTTTAGTTTGACATGACTGTTCTAGACAACTCTTTAAGATTGTTTAATGTCAAGGAAGGTGCTGACTTACTTTGGTAGAAGGTTTTCCTTTACTGGGCAGTTCCTTAAAACAATGAAATTGCAAATCTATCCTATCTATCCTATCCCTCCCCATCCAGTCCCTATCCAATCACTTTCCTGGCAGTCATTGTTGCTCTGCTGCAATCCTTCAAGAGCCTGGCTTTCTAGTTGTTGGGTGGGCACAATCCACATGCTCACTTTCTTATTCTGGAGCAGCTTAACAAGCTATGCATGAGTTTGTGAGTTCTGGTGGCCCCTGCCTTTAGAGACAGCAGAAAATGCTATTTAGAAATAAAAAAGTTGGGAATAAGAAAGAGGCATTACGGTGTAATGGAAAAAGAACTGTGTTTGGAAACAGATCATCTGGACTTTAATCCCAGCTCTCCTTCTTAATAACTGTGTGACCTTGGTCAAGTTACACTCTATGACTCAGTTTCCTCATCAATAAAATAGGGGTGTTGAATTACACTAGATGACCTTTAAGGTCCTGTCTATCTCTCACTCTCTCCCTCCCTCTCTCTCTCTCTCTCTCTCTCTCTCTCTCTCTCTCTCTCTCTCTCTTTCTCTCTCTCTATCATGGGTGTGTGCATTATCTATGTCTTACACATACATTTATGTGCATTTATATATGTGTGTGCATACATACATACATATATACATATATGTATATATATATATATATAAAATATCTTATGATAATACTTTGAAGACCAAGAAGTGAAAAAAAGTTTAATTCCTGCTATCTTCCTACCAAAAGTGATAGCAATTATTTGCTATGCTGCTTGGTCTAGGACTTAGTCATATTGCTTTATATATATTTGTATATATACATACATACTATATATATAGTATATTGTTCTCTAATTATCCTTTATATTTGTATAGGCACTTGTAGTAGCAATTTAGATTTGAAGATCTTTCCCACCCATTAATAGGCCATGTGACCTGCTTACCTCACAGGAAGCCTAGGTCATGTGTGGTGGGAGGAGCTTCCTGACAGGTAAAGAAGTTATGTCACAAGAAATGCAGAGAGAGAGAGAGCAGTTATGGCTGGTGGTGGTAGTCGTGATAAAGCTGAACAGACTGACTTAGCTGTACTGTGAGTTTGTTTTTGGGAAGATCCCAGAGGGGCTCAGAGAGGTTTTGGGATGGCAAGGCTCCAAGTTGTCATAGTATGTATTGAATGCTTTACTGTGGTGATAGATTGGATAAAAGGCTTATGGGATATGGTTCTCTGGTGTCTGAATAAATGGTTTACTTCTTCTACCTTCTCTGTGGAAAGTCTCATATACTTTGTGATGCAGAACTACATAGGTATTTTGGCAATTATCATCTGCATTGTTAGTAGTACCTTACTGATAAAGCACTTAATAACATACAAAATGTTTTCGACATGAACAAACTCATTTGACCTTTCCCATATCCTTGTGTGGTAGGTAGCACAGGAATGTCATTAGAGGAAAGTGAGGCAGATAAATTAAATGATTAGCCCAGGAGATTTTCAGCTTGAATAAAATGAACCTGAGGCTGAGAGGGGTTAAGTGATTTGTCCAAGCTCACACAACTAGCAAGTGGCCTGGGCAGGATGTGAACTTAGGTATTTTGGACTCCTTTGTACAAGATTTCTCTTTGAGGGCTGTTTTTTTTTAAATTAGTAATATTATATAAATATTCATTTAGCAAGATTTTGCATTAATGATAGAATATTTTACCAAGTGAATGGTTAGAATATATATATATAAATTTATTCCCAGTCATTCCTTATTCTGATCCTATTTTTACTCTCATAAAGAAGTTGTATGGAAAGAATGCCGTGTTTGGAATCAAAGGATCTTGTTTCAGATTGTGGTTCTTCTACTCCTACCTCTCTCTGGGCCTTAGTTTCTTCATTTTAAAAATGGGAATTGGGGGATATTAGACGACCTCCAAGGTTCCTTCCAGCTCTTGATCCACATGTTTAGTTATTTCTATGACAATAAACCATATGGCATTTAAGATGTTATCAGAGATTCTTAGCTTCTGTCAGAAAAGTATTTTTAACAATACTATTCTGTACCCTTTCTATTTTATCAATGAAGAGAGAGGCACTATGGCTTCATGGTTATAGGGCTGGCCTTAGAAACTGGAAGACCTGCATGAGAGTTCTTCCCTCTTCCCTTCCCTCCCCCGCCGTCTTGTACTGGGTGCATAATCATGGACATGCATATTAAGCTATCATTGCCCTAGGTAAGTCTCTAAGTCATAGACAGGGTGCTGATATAAAAAAAAATCACTGGTAAGTATTTTTATTTTTATTCCTGTTTTGTATTCTTCTGCCTTCCTCTCAACATACATGATCACAGTGCACTGCATGGTTGGTCTCAAGAATGAAGTTACCTTTCCAGAGCCAGAGCATTTGCAAGTCATCTGCCTGCTCATATTTCACTAAGTGGCTGCTTTCTGTTCCTCTCAAGTGTCAATCTGAGGTTTTAAGCATACTTTGGTTGATGCCATTGAAATTTCTCTGCATGTTTCCACTGAATAGGAATCTGGTGACTGATTCCTCCTTCATTGCCGTGTTGTAGGGAAAGAATAAGAAACCAAATCCCTGAACAAATGTCAAGTTGGGATGTCAGTACATTTTCTGCATCATGGTTATCAAGTATGTGTCAGTCAGCGTAGTTTTTTTTTTTCCTCTCCATTCATTGCAACCAAAAGGAGATTGTATTTTCTGAAGACGACTGTTTCCAAACATCTTTCCACCTGGATTAATTGAAGTAAAGGGGTATATGTATAAGTTTATTTCCATGAATCACTGAATAAGTATTAGTAGTAGGGTATGTCTCCTGAGTTAGGAGCTGCTAAATGTAGGTTTTATTCTCAATAAAACATATACAAAGAATCACTTCTGCCCACTAGCACTTGTCTTCAGATTGATAACTTTTGCATTAATCCAATAACCATTTATTAAGTGTGCAAGACATTATAGCAGGACTAGGAGGTAAAATGAAAGATAATAGCTTCCCTGACTTTGAGAAGTTTACAATGTAGTAGGGTGATAATGCCTGAATGAAAATAACTCTAAGTTTGGAGGTGATAATAGGCAGGATCAAGAAAAGAGGGATAAAAAGTTTGGAAAGAGATCACTTTGGGGTAAGGGAAAATCAATAAAGAGTTAATAAAGGAGGCAGCTAGGCCTTAAACAAAATGTATTATTCATGCTTACCTTACATGTATGTGATATATGTAGCAGGCATATGATATAGTTATAGATGTATATACCTATGTTATACGTAACTGCCTATATTATATACATAATACTATACATATAATATATAACAATATAATATATGAATATATACATATGACATGCATATATATATACCTATATTATATATACATACATAATTTTCAAGTTAGTATTGAATAGAGTGGTGGATTTGGAACTAGGAAAATAGGCTCAAACATGGACTTTGACACATATGGACAGTGTGACTCTGGAAAAGTCATTTAATCTCTTGATGACCTAGGCAACTTTCTAAGATGATAAACTGCAGAAAAGGTGTCAATCTGCTTCTGGAAGAGAGAATTTACTCATGTGTACTCTGGAACAATAAAATCACAGATTTAGTTCTATCCTATGTTAAATCATAGATTCAGAGCTGGAACAGATCTTAATGGTTATCCAAGCTTTATCCAATTTTTGGCAAAGCCCAAGATGAGGGGAATAGGGAGTTGCTTTTGTTTTTACTTAAGAGACTATTTGGTTTTTATAATTTATTTTATTTAAAATTTTCTGTTGCACAATTAGATTAAAGCTCCATAAGCCTATTGGCCCTACATTCATTTGAGAAGGTTTTGCTTGTTTGCTTGTTTTCTTCTTTTCCAATTTAGGGTGTTTGCTTGGCCAGGGTAATTATGCTGACTCTAGTTACTTGTGTTTCATAAATATTTTGTAATGTTTCTTACGGAACTTAGGCAGAGAAAGTGGGAAGTGACTGCCCCAAGGTCAGGAAAAGAATTAGTAATTTCCTTATTTTGCTACTCTGCTTAAGGGCTTCTGCAATAAAAGGGAATTAAAACTACCTGGAGTGATGACATATTTATAAAAGCAACTTAACAATAAGTCTTGGTAGATTTAGGCTGAGTTGATATGAGTTAAAACTTTTCAATATTTTCACAATTTGGCAGGATAGAACAATTCAATTAAACTCCACAAGGTTTCGTTAACAACTACTATGCTCCAGCACTTTGCTAAATGATAGTTACTGTCTTTATGCAACTTATAATGAGAGAGAGAAGGAGAGACAGAGAGAGAAAGACAGAGAGGGAGAGACAGACAAAGAAACAGAGAGAGACAGAGACAGACAGAGAAGGAGAAACAGAGACAGACAGAGAGACAGACATAGGCAGACAAAGAGGGGGAGAAAGAGAGATATACACAGAAAGAAACAGAGAGGCAGAGAGAGAAGAGAGAGGAGAAAAGGAGAGAGAGAGAGGGAGATATGGGGTATATACATATGTATATATACACATACATGTATACTGATATATATATATATATACATATATATATACACTTATATATATCTCTATTTATACCTATATCTATATCTGTCTGTCTATCTCTCTATCTATATCCCTATATCTCTATCTCTATCTAGATATATAAACAGATATAGATACTATGTTACAAGGTAAAATGTGAATGGAGCAAAGCTTTGGTAAAGTTCTACGAGGAAGTGATGGAGTAAGAGGTCACTTTCACCTGGGAAAGTAAATACAAGGAAAACAAGAGATGACAATGACTATAAGAATGTAAATAGAAAGAAAATGAAACTGAATTCTGCATAATTATAGTGATTAATCTTGGACCCAGAAATGAGAAAATGTACATGCTTCTCATTACTAAAACCTGATGATGTTTTGGTTTATTTTGTACAACTTTTTTTTTTCCTTTCTTTTAAAATTCTTGTTATTAGCTATGGAATGGCTCACTGAGCAGGAGAGGTTTTCAGCTGGCCCAAGGTCACATAACTCCTAAATAATAGGACTAGAATTTAAACTTGATAGTCTGACTTCAAATCCAGTTCCTTTTCTACTACCCTACACTACCTCTAGATATGTGTCAATTTTAAAAATTCTACATGACAGAAAATATGCTATGTTTTTGCCTTGTTTGATATAAAGTTTTTTTACTTTCCTCTTTCACAATAAAAATCGAAGTATATTATTATAGCAATACAAAGTCATACACACATATACTCACATGCATAGACATACATATATTTGCAGCTCAATATAACTTCTTTGGAGTCAAAAGACCTGGGAATGTATTTCAGCCCAGCAACCTTGGCCAAGTCATGTGTGTTCTCTGAGTCTCAGTTTATTTCCTCATCTATACAATGAGGGGACTTGATTAGATGGCCTTCCAAGTTCCTTAAAAAAGAGTATAATTGTCTTTATAAGTTATGATAGCAGAGAGAGAAATAGACAGACAGACACGGAGACAGAGAAATAGAGATAGAGAGAACAAAGAATAGATATGGGGAGTAATTGTTACAGTTAATGTAAAATTCACATTCAAATTCATTCAAACACAAAACGATACTTCATAAGGTCCAAGGGGGAAAAGATCATTAAGAACTGGAAAGGTCAGATAAGGAGGAAGCATTTATGTTGGGCTCCTTCATGGAGGAAATGAGTCTTCAAGAACAGTGACCAGTATTAGCAAAGAAAGGAGTTTCTCTCTCTCTCTTTCTGTCTCTGTCTCTCTCTGTGTCTGTTTCTCTCTCTCTCTCTCTCTCTCTCTCTCTCCATATAGATAGATAGATAGATATAGTGTGCGTGTGTATATATATGTATATATGTGTATATATATATATGTATGTATGTATCAGTCAATTATCCCCACCCCACTTAAAATAAGTGACATGTTTTGCCCTGATATAGTTGTCAAATGAAAACAATTTCTTCTATCAGAGATATGATAAAGGCTTAATATTGAATCAATTAATCGTAAACTTTAGACCAAGGCCATAGTTTTCAACCCTTGCTTCAGACTAAGAGAGAAAATGTCTTTGATCTATTTAGATTCCCTTTAAAGTCTTTGGATGAACTGAAAGAATGCTCACAAGAAGTGATTGAAATGGTTGAAGAAAATTGATCTATGCCTGATTCAAGGTTCTATGAGCCCCCAGTAGAAAAACTGTACCATACATAAAGGGAAAATTTGAGAACTGCCATAAAAGGTCTTCCATGAGCTGTGAGCTACTCCTTTGCCCTGTGTGCTCTCTAAGCTTGAGTGCAATTTCCCCTGCATTCCATATGTCCTTATTGTGAAGTGTGACACAGACACAGGAGGGGTGTGGGGAATGTTCTTACCATAGATAGAATATTGCTAAGATAGAATCTTAGCAATAACCCTAACTAAAAGATGATTAAGTTTGGCAAGCTGATTTATATCAGCTGATGAACAATAGGACCACACTGCTGGGGGCTCATAAAGTATAGCACTTAAAAACAACCACCCCCACAACTTTTCAGGGCTGGGGATGGAATCTTGAGGACAGATGTAGTAGCTTCCTTCTGGATAATTAGAAATCAGATTCAGAATTGCCAATGTCAGTGGAACTTGCAAGAGTAGTTTCAGAGACCATGTTACTTCAGAAAATTCTAATTTTATTTGGCATCTATAAATTTATGATATTTTCTTAACTGCTAAGTAAAGAATACTATATATTACAGTCACTTGAATCAGAATTCACTTTCCCTATAATATACAGAAATTTCTGGGTCTTAATAGCAAAGAACCTTAAAGATCAGATTATCTTCCTAAAAGCTACTCTCTGATTTCAGCATTTCAATGGTCTATAATAATAAAATGAAATCTCTGAATATTGGCTTTTTTCTATTTAACTGACTCTCATGAATGTTTCAGCTGAGGTTATTACTGATATTCATTCCCTTTCCTTCAAAAAGAAATAATATAAATCATAGGATTTAGAGATGATCTCCAATCCAACCTCTCATCTTGCAAATAAGGAAATGTATAATAAGTAGAAGAACTGAGACTTATGACTCAAACTTTTGAGCACAGTCTCTCCTATAATACATAGTGCTTCTTAGTGACCTTAAGGAGCATACAAAACTTCCTAGAACATCTGATGTTTCCTCTGAGGACCTTATGTCTTAAAAAAACTTGGGGCAATGGGGAAAGACTCTGCCATGATGGTTTTACAGTTCGCTTTCCATCAGACTTGATTCTCTGTTTTCCTCTAGTTTGTAGTCTGGGGCACCCACCAGACACACCAACATGTTTTAAGACTGCTCGATTCCTTCTTCCCCTCACCACCATCCTATAGATAAACAGAATCAGTATCTGCCACTTCTCATGGTATCATGGATGTGGGAATGTTCTGGCAGATGACTAGAGCCTTGGAAAATCTCCACCAGAGTTCTGGTCATCTGTCACAAACCTGTAATTTTGTTTGTGCTTAGAACGGGTGCTTAGAAGAGCTTGGATAAAGGGTGCTGAGTAAAGTTCTCTAGAGTTAAGTCATGAGGTTTTTAAACTTGGCCCAAATTTCTATCTTTTCATCTTATGGCATCAGCTATAATTACTTCCTATTTGCTACCTAATTCCTTTCTTTTGAAGTTGTGGGTTTGAAGAGGTTTGCAGAAAGTGATTATTGTACCATCTTTCTAGTTACGTTCCCTTCATTCATTTTTTACTGCATTTACTTATTATGCTTCACATAATTTTTCAAGATGACCACCCAGATTGCAAAGTGAGGTCATGAATGTTGCATATAGCTTATTCTTTCTGCTTTGCTAAATACTTATAGTAACCAAATGATGAATTTCAAAACCAATTCTTACAGACTCACTGATGGCAATGAAATTTAAAAAAAGAGTAATAGCATAATCACACCAGATTTCAGCAAAAGTAAATGCTATTCTGAGAACAGCTCAGTTCATCATGAGAATGTACTTGAGTCTTTGAGATCCCCTTTATTTTAAGGTAGGCTCTTTTGAGCCCTCATTCAAAGGGCCAGTGGAAATAACTATAGTGCCGAGATGTGTGGAGCCAGGATGAGGAGTTAAGGTGGTACTGAGATTGTGTGGAGCACCTAGGTAGTGCAGTAAAATTCACATTTTAGCAGGCCTGGAATTAGGAAGAATTCATCTTCTTGAGTTCAAATCTAGTCTGAAATACTTACTAGCAGTGTGACCCTGGATAAGTCACTTAACCCTGTTAGCCTCAGTTTCCTCATCTGTAAGAAGAGCTGGAGAAGGGAATGGCAAACCACTCCAGTATACTTGCCAAGAAAGTCAAAAATGGGATCACAGAGTCAGACACAACTGAAAAATGACTGAACACCAAGACGAGGAGACAGAAGCCAGAGAGGGCAGCAGTGAGGTAGAGTGAAGGCACTTAGACATGCAGAGGGGAAATTAGCCAGTCTGAAAAGTCAAAGACCATTTCAGACCACTGAAATTCTATTTCCCTCCAATTATCAGGTTATTCAAGCAAAACTCCCTCCACTTCCCTGCCATAATAGATTTAATGGAACTTCCCTTTGTAATAAAAAAAATATGTCATCTAAAACCACTATTAAAATGTTTACCCAAATTTTAGGTATTTTATGAATTCAAACTTCACATTACATTTCTTGCAATTTTATTTGATAAACCCAGAAGCAATATAGTTCCTGATCCCATCACCACTGCATATGAGAATGGCTTCATATATCATCTTTTACCACATCACTAATAATTTCCAACTGAGCAGTCCTTTGCTCTCATGGTCTTTGGTTGTACATAGCTAAAATCCAACATTTTGGAAGCTCCTTCTGTTCCTGTTGCCCCTTGCATACAACAGAGACTCAACAAATGTGGATTAAATTGAATTGTGGGAAAATGAAATGAAAACTGGAGTCTATCAAAAATAGGAAATAGTTCTGTCATGCTGATGCCTTTGTTGAAACCAAAAAGTATTTAGGAATATATACTTTGCACACTGGAGTTGGGATTTCAGTTGTGATTTGAAGAATGGATAGAATTTCAACAGGTCCAGGGAGAGGTTATTGATCACTTTGGGAAGAGTGGAGACAAAAACATGGCATTGGGAAGTTCACGGTGTATATGAGAGGTCATGTTCATGGAGTACATGGGTGGGATTACGTGAAATAAGGTGTCATCGTACCAAATTATGAAGGGCTATGATTGACCCTCCACAATATGTAAGGGATTTTAATTTTACTTAATAAGCATTAAGGAACTACTGAAGATAAAGATTTGTGGGGGTTTTTTTCTTAAAGCAATCAATCTATCTACTGCAAGGAGGACGGATTGAAAGGGAAGAGAGGAAGCAAGGGACCTGTTAAAAGGCTGTTGCAACAGTGTAGGTTGGCAGTCAATATGAATCTATATTTGCACTGCTGCCCCGGGAACAGAAAAGAAGGAATGAAAATGAGATATTTTGCACTAGAATTGGCAGATTCTAGTAATTTATTTCATATGAAAGGTGAGTTTCTTGAGTGGGCATGGATACATAATTCATCATTTAGTGGGAAATCTACAAGTTATAAGCTTCTCTGTATTTGGCTGGATTGGTCTTCATTTTCTCGCCAAGACCATACTTGAATTCTTTCCAACATGATATAAGCTATGAAAGCTGATGAGGCATTGAAGTAGGAATTTTGGGAAATAGAAGTGTTATGATGGATATCATCCAGGAGCTGTATGATCAGAAAAAGTGGTGCATTGGAATACGGAAAATAGATCAGCAACTGGAGAGTTGCATTGCTTTCTACAGGATTTATAGGAGGATATGGACAAGAACCACCAGAGGAGAGTAAGGTATTGATTGATAGGTTGTGGCCTGTACCAACGGAATAAGTAGTTGAATAAATGAAATTATGGATCGTGTTAAGTATTGAAATATGGAAAAGGACAGATAGGGGAGAGTAAAAGACTAAATAAAAGTTTTAAATATGGGAGAATTGGGGCAGCTAGGTAGTGCAGTAGATCAAGCACTGGGCTTAGAAGGAGGAAGACTTTGTCTTCATGAGTTCAAATCCAGACACTTACTAGCTATATGACACTGAGTAAGTCATCTAACTGTTTGCCTCAGTTTATCATCCATAAAATGAACTGGAGAATGAAATGGAAAATCACTCCAGTATCTTTGCCAAGGAAATCCCAAATGGCATCACAGGGAGTTGGACACAACTGAACAACAACAATAGGAATGTAGCCTAGATAAGATCTAAGGATCCTCGTGTCAATTCTCACCCCCAGTATCAGGTAAGATCCCCATATTTAGGCTGGCCACATCACCCTCAGATTTCTAACAATAGGGAGTAAGTTAGCCAGTCCCTACTGTCAGAATACTGGAGAATCAGAGGTGGTTCTCTAATGTCATTGGCTTGAGCTTCCATTGGTGTGCCTCTTTTTCCAAGATTATCAGTTGAGAATCATTTAGTG
This sequence comes from Trichosurus vulpecula, assembly GCF_011100635.1. Classification (NCBI taxonomy): domain Eukaryota; kingdom Metazoa; phylum Chordata; class Mammalia; order Diprotodontia; family Phalangeridae; genus Trichosurus; species Trichosurus vulpecula. The sequence goes on along the minus strand of NC_050574.1, from coordinate 409,625,630 downwards.
AGCCCACCTGAAGTATTTCTTTTTAAGACAGGGGAATTTACTAAAGTTGGTATCCACAATTGGTACAAAATTGTTATATACTCATTCAGTCACAGCTGACTTTTTGTGACCCTGTTTGGGATTCTCTTGGCAAAGATACTACAGTGGTTTGCCATTTCCTTTTTCCAGTGGATTAAGGCAAACAAGGGTGAAATGACTTGCCCAGGATCACAGAGCTAGTGAATGTCAGAGACTGGATTTGACCTCAGGTCTCCCTGAGTTCAAATCTGGCCTCGAACACACCAGCTGTGTGACCCTGGGCAAGTCACTTAACTTTGTTTACCTCAGTCTCCTCAGCTGTAAAATAGGTGAGAGGAAGAAATAACAACACTCCATGATCTTTGCCAATAAAATCCCAAATAGGGTCACAAGGAGTCAGGCATAACCGAAAAATGACTGAACAACTTCTTGACCCCAGGTCCAGCATTTGATTCACTGTGCCACCTAGCCGCCTGGGTATAAAATACCCTCCCCTCTGAAAATAAAACAGAACAAAACACTTGTGCAGAATTCTCCCTTGAAAGGCCTATTTACTGTATGAGCTTTACCTCACTCAAAGTGAGAACTTGAAAAGACCTTCACCTAAAAGGGCCAGAGTCTCCTACTCCATCCTGGACCATCTCTAGCCATCCTGATGAATATCTGGCCACCAGAACCAGATGGCTCAAGAGGAGAAAGTGAGGCCGGTGACCTTGCACAGCCCTCCCTCCCTCAAATCAAAGTCAGCTGTAAGTCATGCCATCATCAACCTGATGTCATGGTGAGAATGAAGGACAAACACAACAACAAAGTATGTGTTTCAGAGGAAGGGTGCTCAAAGCTTAGAGAGTACATGTGGCAAGTAGGTAACTCATAGCTTCTGGTTCCTAAGAAGTCCTTTTCCCCATTTGTAGATTGATTAAGAAATTCCCCTTAGGCATGGTCTAAACCTCTTTGGTAAGTATGCTTAAAGAGCTGTGCGTCTAGGTGGTTCCCAATGATGTAAACACTGCTACCAACTGACCTGGGTCTGGGTAACCATCTAAACTGGGGTCTAGGACACCAGCTGAAAAAAATAGGAATGATGAGAAGATGAGTAAGTCCAAGATTACTTGAATCCCTCTAATCTGTCCTGGGCCTTTCCTAATCAGAGGAGTGGGGAGAAAGGAGACTTGTTTGAGGCTGAAGTTTTCTTCTTCTTCTTTTCTCTCCCTGTCCTCACCTGAAAGCATTTCCCTTGTTGGGGGGGTGGGGGAGGAACACGGAAGGGGCTTATCTAGAGCTTCTGATTCCTGGAAATCCCCCTTCTCTTCAACTTAACACAAAATATACAGACAGTCCCAAAAGGATGAGGAAGTTTCTTTCAGTCTGTGACATGAGAGTCATCTGCAGGGAGGTGAAATTTGAATTTAGGAGAGTGAGTAAAATTACCCAGAGAAGGAGTATAGAAACAAAATTAATTGCATAGAGAGAACCTTGGGGAAACACTTGCAAAATTTGGGGAAAGTATGAGGAGACAGAAAATATAGTTGTTAATGGGGAAAAGTAAAAGAGTGTAGTTCTCAGAAGGGAACATTTACCCAACGATAACATTCAGAAAAAGGTCTTGGTCAATGGCATGAAATGTGGCAGAGGTCAAAGAGAATTAAGATTGAAAAAAAGAGCCATAAGAATGGATAACTTCAATAGGGTGATAGGGACAAGAGCCAGATTAGAAATGGTTGAGGAAGAGTGTGGGTGGTGAGTAAAGGGAGGTGGAGACATTTTCAAGAAATCACTTGGACAGATTAACTGCCACACAGAAATCATTGACTGCCAAGATTTAAATTCAAAATTCCTGTTTCTCAGTCCAAGTATACGCTGTATGAAGAAAATAAATATCTTCACTAGCCAGAAGCAGGGTGGAGAGGGGGAGGGAAACTCATTTCCTTTGTAATGCTTTCTGCAGTTTGGTTTTCTTCATTTTTGCAAGTCTCAGTGACTTTCAGTGACACCTCTACTGGTTTGTTTTAACTTTATCTTCTTACTTTGTAAATCTTATATTCTCCAATTAGCTTGGAGAGGGTAAGAGGGGAGAAGGAAGAAGTATCAGAGATACAGCTTTTGCTTCCCCATTATTTACTTCCTCTATTATTCATTGTGAGATACCACAGGTTTTGATAACACTGGTGATCCATTAACAGCCAGGAAACATACAAAGGCTCATTGTTCTGAGAACGACGAGATACTGAAATTTAACTTCTATTTTGAAAAAAAAAATTTTAGACAGTATTTCCTATTGAGCTGTATTTGATTAAGTATCTTTTAAGCCCCTATTCATTGCCAAGACTTAGATAACAGTGAGTTTCCTGATGTATTATTAGTTAGTTCTAGAAGGGTTATTTCTATTGCTTAAGAATGAAGCCAAACAGCAGGCTCAAAACTACTGGATCTATCCTGACTCTCAGCTGGTCTTGAATTAGTCTTCCAGTTATCTTTGAACTAGAGTTTTCTTTTCTCTCATTTTGTCTGTGTCATATACATCTACTTATCATCACCTCTACAAACCTGCCTGAACTTACTCTCTACTCCAGCTGGATTGAAATCTTTTTCAATACATTAGTCAAATGACATATATAGGTATAACATATATCATATATTTATATATACCCATATATTATATGTGTTATATTTATAATATATTATATATTTATATTTATATATTTATGCATACAGTTATGTATTATATATTTATATGCCTATATTTAATATGTAGGTATACATAAAGGTATATTAATATATAATAATATGTAGGTATAAATATACATATATGCATATTGCACATATATAATTTATTTGTTCATTATATATTTATTACATAATATATTTTCATTACTTGGCCAAGTCAGAATTTAGTAGATTGACAGGTCTGGTACGGTATGACAAGTCTGTTGATTTGACCCAGGATGTGATCCCTATGGCCTCTATTTTCCATTACTTTTCTTCATACTCTTTTTACCTTAGAACACTAATCAGAATTGGTGTTACTTTCTAATCAGTTTTTCAGAGCAGGTCTTGGTAAACTATTTCTTTTATTTGGGAGTCTTCTGCCTGCCTTTATCTTTCTTTATATTGCTAAACAATAATGGAGAAAAATATTGCACTACTTTTCCCAAACTTCTTTCATCTCCCACAAAATCTTCCATGCTACCAAATACTTCCTCATTCTCTTGTGATTGATGGTTATTCTAAGCCATTTGTGATTTTGCATACTGTGTGCTGTTTGAATTTTTGACTATTTCAGTTCATCTCCTAACACAGGTTTAATGCAAATACTAAGGTGCTTTAAAGTAGCATGCCTTGCTTTTAACTGGAATAAACTTCATTAGGAAGCTAGGTTATAGAGTGGGTACGGCATGGCACTTGGATTCAGGAAGATCTAAGTTCAAATTTAACCTCAGACAATTATTGTGTTATCCTGGACCAATCACTTACCTTGCCTGCCTCATTCTACTCGTCTTTAAAATGGAGACAATGATAGCACCTACTTTCAAGGGTTGTTATGAGGATAAAATGAGATACTTTTAAAGCAAATTATAAACCTTAAAGCACCTTAGTTTGTTCATGTCTGACTCTTCATGGGTTTTTAGGTTTTCTTGGCAAAGATACTAGAGTGGTTTTCCATTTCCTTCTTCAGGTCATTTTACAGATGAGAAAACTGAAGCAAACAGGGTTAAGTGACTTGCCCAGGGATGTACAACTGGTATGTATTTGGGGCCAGATAGGAATTCGGGTCTTCCTGACTCTAGGCCCAGTGCTCAATCCATTGCACCACCTAGCTGCCTCATTATATAATACTAACTATTATCGTTTGTGTTTACCAGCCCTTAATTCTAGTCTCCAAAACAAATGTCTTTTCTTCTGTACTCAAGTTTTTTCAGTTTCCCTTAGTGACTCAGAAAAATTTTCTTAATGACTCAAAACCAAAGTTTAAATTGTGACTCCATATGTAAAAGTTGAGACAAGGTAGTTGATAGAGGAGATATATAATAATCAGAAAGGGAAAAAAAAAAGCTAGTTTCCTCATCCCCCCCTCCCTGCCCAATTTCATAGGAAGAAGACAAAACAAGAAAAAAAGTCACCAAAACTTGTATATTCTTAGTCGTCACAGCCAATCAGGCAATTATTTACTCTGCGTCAATTAATCATTCTGGACTCCAGCTTTTCTAGGAGGAGATTTAGAATGCATGCATGTCTTTTGTTTTGATGTTTTGAGTGACCTAGAATTTCATAACTGTGAATAATGTATCCACAGAGATTTCACAGGGCTTCCATAACTTTTCACTCTGTGTAATTCTTGTCCAAGTTTTCTCATAAATTTAGAGATTAATTAGGCTCATTAGGTACTTTGTTGTTGTTAAGTCATTTTTTCAATCATGTCTGACTTTCCATGATAAAGTCCCACTTAAGGACTTTATCACTGTTCTTTTAGTATCTCGGGCATACCAGTGTACAACTAAGCATTTAGGAGATACAGTGATAATGTTGGACTTGGAATCAGGAAGACCTGAGTTCAAATCCCAGCTCAGTTATTTACTAGCTGTGTTACTGTGGGTAAGTTACTTAACCTTTGCCTGCCTCAATTTTCTCTTCTGTAAAATGCAGCTAATAATATCATTTACCTCCCAGAGATGATAAAATGAGATAATATTTTAAAACACTTTGCGCATCTTAAAGGGCTATATAAATATTAATTAGTTTATTACTTCCAATATGACCTTTGAGTTGACCCCTTTTGTCTTTTTTTTTCTCCATTAGATTGGATTTCTGGCTTTTCTTACCATACATGCCTTTAATAATATTTATTACAATGCTTCTTTTATAATTTTTTATTTAATATTTTAGTTTTCAACACTTTTACACAAGATTTTGAGTTACAAATTTTCTCCCCATTTCTACCCTCTCCCCCATTCCAAGATGGCATATATTCTGATTGCCTCATTCCGCAGTCAGCCCTCCCTTCTGTCACCCCACTCCCCCCACCATCCCCTTTCCCCCTATTTTCCTGTAGGGGAGGATAGATTTCTATGCCCCATTCCCTTTATATCTTGTTTTCCAGCTGCATGTAAAAACAAGTTTTTTTTTGAGCATCTGCTTTCAAAACTTTCAGTTCCAAATTCTCTCCCCTTTTCCCTTCCCATCCACCCTCCCTAGGAAGGCAAGCAATTCAACATAGGTCACACGTGTATCATTATGTGAAACACTTCCACAATACTCATGTTGTGAAAGGCTAACTATATTTCCTTCCATCCTATCCTGTCTCCCTTTATTCAATTTTCTGCCTTGACCCTGTCCCTTTTCAAATGTGTTTGCTTGGGGCAGCTAGGTGGTGCAGTGAGTACAGCACTGGCCCTGGAGTTGAGAGGACCTAAGTTCAAATCTGGCCTTAGACACTTGACACACTTACTAGCTGTGCGACCTTGGGCTTAACCCCAATTGCCCTGCCCTCCCCCTGCAAAAAAACAACAACAACAACAACAAATGCCTTTGCTTTTGATTACCTCCTCCCTCATCTGCCCTCCCTTCTATTATCCACCCTTTTTTATCCCCTTCCCCCTACTTTCCTGTGGAGTAAGATACCCAATTGAGTGTGTATGTTATTCCCTTCTCAAGTCAAATCCAATGAGAGCAAGATTCACTCATTCGCCCTCACCTGTCCCCTCTTCCCTTCCAACAGAACTGCTTTTTCTTGCCACTTTTATGTGAGATAATTTACCCCATTCTATCTCTCCCTTTCTCCCTCTCTCAATATATTCCTCTCTCACTGCTTAATTTGACTTTTTTAGATATCATCCCTTCATATTCTACTTACCCTGTGCCCTCTGTCTATATATTAGGAGAGTTGAAGGGACTATAGATATAGATATATATATATATATATATATATATATATATATGTATGTATACATACATACATACATACTATACATGTACTATACATACATACATATATATGTGTATATATATGTATATGTATATGTATATGTATGTATGTATATTCCCTTCAACTCTTCTAATACTGAGAAAGGTCTCATGAATTACACACATCATCTTTCCATGTACGAATGCAAACAAAACAGTTCAACTTTAGTAAGTCCCTTATGAATTCTCTGTCCTATTTGCCTTTTCATGCTTCTCTTGATTCTTGTATTTGAAAGTCAAATTTTCTATTCAGCTCTGGTCTTTTCATTGAGAAAGCTTGAAAGTCCTCCATTTTATTGAAAATCCATATTTTGCCTTGGAGCATGGGTAGGTGATACTTGGTTTTAATCCTAGCTCCATTGACCTCTGGAATATCACATTCCATGCCCTTCAATCCCCTAATGTAGAAGCTGCTAGATCTTCTGTTATCCTGATTGTGTTTCCACAATATTTAAGTTGTTTCTTTCTGTGTGCTTGCAGTAGCTGAGCTGTACACCTGTTTCCCTCTGCTATTTTGTGGGTTCTGCAGCTCTAGAATTTGTCCAGAGCCAATTTGTACAGGTATTTGGAGGGATTTGGGGGAGAGCTTAAGCAAGCACCTGGTTTCAAGCTGCCATCTTGGCTCTGCGCCCTACAACACTTCTTGCACAGAATTTGTTGCCAGTAATCTGCCATTTGTTTATATCTTTCATGTGCTTTTCCTTTGACTTCTGAGATGTCTGACATTTTAATTGTTATGGGGGTCTGGCCTATACACAAAGTGCCTCTAATGACATCGCTCCAGTGGAGATGCTGTGAAACCTGTATCCTGATTCTAGGATGATTGAGATGACATGGAATGGAAATGCTTGGAGAAACAGTGGAGCCCATGTAGGCACTCTGTAACTGAATTTGGTTCACTCATCACATGCTGAAAAGGATACTCTTTGATTGGCAGTGAAGGCATTCAAAAAGCACTATCAACATCAGTCAGTTCCTCTTTTGTCCCAGCACTTTTGGGAGAGCTTGGTGATTCCTTCGTAAGTCACAACAGTGAGGAGAGTGTTTAAGGGGAGTTTGGCTTCTGCCCACTGAAGCCATCTGGCCATCAGCAATAGGACTGACCCTTGACTTCTACATTTGTTCTTCTCCATTTCAAGTTAAGGGGGTATAGACTTCTACCCTGTGAGTTTAAAAGGTCCAGAAGGTACCTTGGAGGTGCCTGGCATTCCTGAGTTCAAGGTTGGAGCCAGCTCAGCATTTGTGCTCCTGAGATATGGAAGGAGTGGAGTCTTTTGACATCTCAGAGTTCTTGAACCTGAGTTTGTATCCAGTATAGTACAATCCCTTGGGAACAAGAAGTGATCTTCGGGATCCCAACCCCACCCAGCCATAGCTGAGACAAGGATTCATCCAGCAGCTATGTAGCACTTGAACATGAACTTGATGGGACCAATGCTATGTAGGAACTAAGCTTAGTTGAACCTACTCTTCCCAGAGAGCAATTTATAGTAGGCAACAATATGCCCCCTGAGGTATTAGAGACAATGTTCGTACTTTGTTCTCACTCTATCTTTTAAGTTAATATTTCTTTGTAAATGCTACCCAATGGTTAGATGGAACTAGGTGTTACTCAACTGCCCCCAAACAAAAGGGGGAAGGGAGTGGAGCAGAAATACTGAGGATTTGAGTCAATGGCAGTAGTCTCACTAAAAATCCCTTAGGGAACCTTGGAGCCCTGGGGGCCAATGTAGCAGCTTTGTTCTGAGACAGAGAGCCAGAGTGAACTCACTACATAATTAGTTCTACACTATCATGTTTCATGATTTATAATCATGTTTTGTCACTCAGAGAAGAAGATTGTTACAGAGTTAATGATTTGTAGTCACTGAAAGCTCTGTGGCTTTTTTCAAATGCAATTTAGACCAGTCTCCTCTTCGTATCTAACTCTAAGCCCAATTTATTATCTATCTGCAGCATTTGCCCAGGTCACACAGACTAATGGATTGATTTGATGGGCTAGCCTTCATCTGTGTATCATGATCTAGGGAATGTTTACTTTTCATCCATTCTGTTATTGTTATCGCTAATGGTACTGTTGTTTTCATGTATATTTTCATTCATATTGTATGGACTTATAAAAACTTCTTAGGCAGCTGGGTGGCTCAGTGGATGGAGTGCTGAGCCTGAAGTCAGGAAGATTCAAGTTCAAATGCGGCTCAGACACTCAATAGTTGTGTAACACCAGGCAAGTCACTTAACCTGTTTGCTTTACTCTATTAGAGAAGGAAATAGCAAACTTCTCCAGTATCTTTGCCAAGAAAACTCTAAAATAGGGTCATAAACAGTCAGACATGACTGAACAGCAACAAATAAAAGCTTCTTTGGTTTTTGCAAAAGTGTGTAGATTGAAAAATTAACTGGCAGAACAATGGCAGGGGGAGTGAGGGGAGATGTTACTAATACTTTCCTTCAGACTATATAGCAAATAGTCCCCATTAACTGAAATCAAGATTAACGGTAATCAAGATTAATATCTACTGGTCTGTTATCAATGGTTACTGGCTTCAGTTATTTATGTCAGTAATTATCCTTAGGGGTTATACACAGGTTTGTAAATGCTAGGCCTTTCATCTAGCAGGTCCTGTGGTTTTGACAATCAGCATCTTCTCCTTTATTAAACTGGTCATGAAAGATCTGGAGCACAACTAAATACCAACCTCAGCTATCAGAAAGTCAAATGAAACTTTAGACAGTAGCAAAGGTAGTATGGTTTCCGAGGCTTGGTTTATTTGTTCTTAGATTATTGAAAATATATTTTTATTAATAGTGCAATAAAGCACAATGCTAAGCATTGTAGAATTTTAAAGATCAATCAACAAGTTTTTAAGGATTAATCAATAGCCATCGATCTATGAGCATTTATTTGTCACTTACTATATTCAAGGCTTTATGCTAGGTACTGGGGATCCAAAAACACCATTGTCTTCAAGACATGTACCTTATAAGTAAATAGAAGACATATACAAAATAAATGTGTAATAATTAATGGGAAGACTACCTGGAAGATAAGAAAAAGATTCAAACATGAGGAGACACTTGCAGGAAGATAGGAATTCTGAGGAGGGAGAGCATTCCTGCATGAGAAGATGTCTTATACAAAGGCAGAGAGAGAGAGAGAGAATTTTGTGTGAGAAGCTAGTAGGCAAGGCTGCTTTGGCTGGATTGTAGGGTCATGCGTAATAACTCTTGGAAAGTAGGATGGAGCCAGACTATGAAGAGCTTCAAAAGCAAATTAGAGGAGTTTGTATTTTATCATCAAGGCAATAAAGAGCCAATGTAACATTTTAATGGGGAAGCGGGGTGACCTGGTCATACCCGGGCTTTGGGAATATCCCTTTGGCAGCTAAGTGACAATGGGTTGGAGAGGGGAGAGACTTCAGATGAGGAAACCAAAGAATAGGTATTTGAAATAGTACAGTTAAGAGGTGATAGGGAACTCAACTAGAATGGTTGTGGTATGGTTGAATAGAAGTGAGCAGTCTTAAGGAAAGCTGTGGAATGGGAAGCAGCAAACTTAGCAACTGATCGAATATGAAAGATGAGAGAGAGTGAAGCATTTGAACATGAATGAAGGTATGCTACTGACTTTGACAGAAATAGGAAAAATAGGAAGAGGAATGAATTTCTAGGTAAGATAACCATTTTAGTTTCGGACATGTGGACTTTGAGATGCCTTATGCAAATTAATTTCAAAATACCCATTAGATGGTTGGTGAGGTAGGACTGGAACTTAGGAGAAAGATAACCTATAGATGTGGGAGTCTTCTGCATAAAGATGCTAATGGAACTTGTGATCCAATAAAGTCACTGAAAGCATAGAAATAGAAGAAAAGAAGCAGCAGATCAGAGTGTTAGAATTCACCTATAGTCAGGAATAGGGCATGGATAGTGAATAAGACTGAGAAGTGTTCGTACAGGTAAGAAAAGAAACAATAGAGAATACTATCATAAAAATCAAGATGAGAAATAGTATCCAGAAAAAAAGGATGATTAATAGATTCAAATGCTACCAAGAAGACAGGAAGAATGAGAACTGAATAAAAAGACCAATGGATTTAGCAGTTAATCTATAAATGGTACATTTTGTGTAGATGGTTTTGGGAAACATCTTATATTGACTATAATAGATCTTCACTATCTGCTTTAAGCTTACTTTTCTAGCCTTTCACACCCCCCAACCAAATTGGACAACTATTTCCCATTCTTCTCTTGCTATTTTCCACGTACCTGGAATGTACTTTTTCTCATTTCTGCCTATGAAAATCATTCTCTTCCATCTACTATAATTGTTATGTTCAGTATTATAACTCATAAGGCCCCAGTAGAGTACCTCCACTGTAATTAACAATTAATAGCAATAGGCAGTAAACTTTATTAGCTTTTTTAAAAAATCTCAATCTAGTAAAAATTGGTACAAAACATCCCCCAAAACGTTTGACATACTCGTCCACAAATCTATACAGAGTCCAGGGTAAAGGGGTAAAGGAGACTCAACCTTAGAGAACTTATGTGGTAAAAGGCTAACTCATAGCTTGTAGTTGCAGGCAAATCTTTTCTTTTTCCTTTTGCGGGATACTCATGAAGTTCCCCTTAGGCAGAGTGAGGTATTCTGCCACACTCCTCAGGGAATCCTGAAGTTTCCTATCTTCACTGTGTCCAGTTGTCCTAGTATCTTAAAGCAGAAGTTATTGTCAACTGTTCTGGGAATATCGTTAGGAAACCAATAAAAGTCCAATTCCTCTAAATTTTTAAGGTCATCAGGTCCTCTTCTGATAAGAAAAAGGAGACAATAGCTCTACACTTCATTCTCCCACCCCAAGTAAGGCTTTCACAGGGGCTTGGATGGAACTACTCTTCTCTAAGCTGTTTGATCCTTGAGTCTTGGGCTTTGAACTGGCTTCATGTTTTATAGAAAAAGTACAAAGCATGACCAAGTTTCCTTAGATAATGCCAACATATCTAATGGAGTGTCACTCCATTTCATCCAATGATCTTCAAGGATTTCTTGAGCCCAGTGTAATGCCATTGACAGATGGATTCAATAGATTTGTTCTAATTTCTGATGTTTGATTGATTCATTTATCCTTCATCCCTACAAGTGAATTTGTTTGACCCTCAAATGACTTCCAAGTAGAGAAACTTTTAATTAAAAAAAAAAACCATCGTTCTTTATTATTTCTATTATTATGCAAGGTCTAGAACAGGGTGAGGAACCTACAATCTTAAGGTCACATGTAGCCTTCTAGGTCCTTAGATGTAGACTTTTGACTAAGTTCAAGTTTTACAAAACAAATCCTTTTATTAAGCAAATTTGTTCTATGAAGTTTGGATTCAGTCAGAGAGCCACACTTGAGGACCTAGAGGGCCACATGTGGCCTCAAGGCTGCAGGTTCACCTAGAAGAAACATGAGGTATTATCTATGTCAATTCTCTACCTGGAACTGATTAACACAGGTTAAGTGATTTCTCCAAGATCACACAGCAGACCCAGAGTTAAAACTTAGATTTCCTAATTCCAGTTTACGACCCTTTCCTCCACTAACATAAGAGATAATGAAGATTTAGAATTAAAAAATATGACTCCAAACTGTGCTCCAGACACTTATTACATGCCCAGCCCAGTGGCAGATGAAGCAGAAACTCACATTTGGACGTGAACTTGGTGGGACTAATGCTATGTAGGAACTGAGCTAAATCTTTTGGGTTTACTCCCCCAGACAACAAGGTGGTATTGAAGAAAATATATCCCTGAGATGCATGGGGTTGGGATGGAAATGAGTGATAGATGGGAGAAGGATATACATTTGTTCTTGCTGTATCTTAGAAATAAGTATCCCTTCATAAAAACAAATTTGTACTAAGGATTAAACAAAATGATGTACTGATCCCTAACAATGGAAGAAGAGTGGGAAAGAATCATTAGAGGGGGTCTTGAGCAGACCACCAACCCCTCTAGGTTACCCCAATGAATCCTGAGAGAGGAGCTGTAGCAGCATGGCTCTGAGAGAGAGTACAAGTCAGAGCCTACAGTTTTATACAGTGCGTTTCAAAAGTCTTAGTATAGTTTTAAGGTTGAGTAGCTTAAAACTGCCCTAAGACTTTTGTAGTGCTATGTGTGTTATTGGATATATGTATGCATATATACATATGTGTAGGTATGTATGTATATTGTATGTATTCTCAAATACACATACACACATGTAACATATGCAAGTATGTATATGTATGAATATGTGTGTATATGTGTGTATACATATATATACGCATGTGTATGTGCATGTGAATGTACATATACATATACATATACATATACATATACATATACATAGAGTGTGTGTATGTATGTGTATAACATAGTAGGTGCCTGATAAATGCTTGCTGGTTGGTTGACTAGCAATAGCTGATATTTACATATAATGTACATAAGTTATCTCATTTGAGACATCTCAGAAACCTATATGATCTTAGGCAAGCCACTTTTCTGGGCCTCAGTTTTCTCATCTCTAAAATAAGGTACAGACTAGACAATTTAAAAGATACCTTTATAGCTCTGAGTTTATGATCCTAATAACAAACATGTGAAGGAAGTTCTATAATCCCCAATAAACAAGATCAAGAAATTGAGGCTCAGAGACAAGTACTTCTGAAAGTAGAAAGAGGCTAGAAAGACCCTAGAATTCTTTCTATTTTACTTTTCACTATACCCATGAAATATAACCAATCTAATTAGTATACAATCACTAAAACATTATTTCTCATGTTGGCAATTTAGATCAATTTAGGGTTGGTTTTTATTGGCCTATAATAGGGAAGTAATGTAGAGTGAAATGTTTAGACTCCAGCCCCTGGCAAAACTGTAAAGAAAAAGAAATTTCTGTTTTATTTCTGCTCATCTCTTCCCTGCCACCCCAATTCCACAAAAGGGCATATCGGTATACCAAATATATCATTCTTGCTCATTTCTGCTATTATTAGATGATAAGGAAATTCTATGATTCTGAAGTGATAACTTGATAAGGACTGAGGAATTTGCAGTTGAAAAGGACAATTTGAGGACTGAAGAACCTGAAAAACTTTATAACAACCTTGGATGTAAGGGGGAGATGAAGCCTAGAGAGTTGTACGTTAGGTAGATTTAGTTAAGTAGATTCATTTAAGTGTCTAGACCCCAAGAGTGGTGTTGATTGGGACCATGCCAACTTCAATTGATGTTTCTACTGGAGTGTTGTAGAATTCTCTTTTGGTCCTATTCCATTTGATATTTTAACCATGATTTACTAAATCTGGCTCCCTTAATGGGCATGCACTATAGTCACTCAATTCCTACCCTCCATCCCCATTCTCAGGAGACTGAATCATTGAACTTTCCAGAATACTTCAGGCAAGAGTTGCCACCTAGAAAAGGCCTGATAAATATCAAAAATCTTTCTTAGTAAGTTATAAGCAATTCATTACACACCCAGTATGCAGCTGGGAGAAAAAGACAATCAACTCCTTGAGGTTAACTATTGAACCCTGAAGGAAGAGATGTAGTTGGGATGTTCTCAGACCTGAAAGTAGAACTTTCAATGTCTTGCCTTTTTGCCTTCTTAATCCTTTGATCCCTTTATGAGCTCTGGGATTCCTTCTTACTGCAAGGGAGTAGGCCCTTTGTGGGCCCCATGAGCCTTCTCTAGGTATTGTCCCAGCTGTTATAGTTATTATTTTCAGCTCCAAGGAGCCTTTTTCTCTCTCCTTACCATCTGTTTAACTTTTCCTCTAGAGTTAAATTGAGTCATGAATATGACTAATAATAACTCAAATTTTATATGTTTTACAAAATGCCTTCCATACAACTGTCCTAGGAGGTAAATAATGCAATTATTAATATTCTGGAGAGGCAACGTGAGTATGGTAGAAAGAGAACCAGACTCCAGACTGAGGAGAGCTGGGTTTACATTTTACCTTTAACACAGACTTGCTTTGTGACTCTGGCAAATTCACTCAACCTCTAATTGCCCCAAGCAAGTTTTTAAGACAATAAGTTGCAGATTTGCATTGGCACATAAAATTTCCTTAACCAATGTAATCATTGATCCACTCCAAAACATAATATTTATGGTTTACAGAGGAGACAACTAAAGCTCTGGGATGTTAAGTGATTTGCATGAGGTCATTCAGATAATAACTCTGTGATCCAGGATTTGAACCCAAATATAATGACTTCAATTTGACTAATCTTACTGTACTGTACTATATCCTCTCACTTTTGGAAAGAGTTTAATTTCCACAATCATGCTTGGGTTTTATTTTATTTTGTTCTTCAAGAGAAGAGCTTCAGTCTCCACTGTTCTTCTAATGTATAGAGTTTTGTATATAATGATTTTGAGCAACTGGTTTAGTAACCTGCCAAGCAAGTTCCTCTAAGATCTGCTTTAAGGGAGGAGTAATTTAATGTCAGAAAATCCAACTTAAAAAAAAAAGTGGGATTTTAACTTGGTCTATCACATCTTGTATTTGCAAATGTTAAGTTGATTTGTGCTAATGTGATAATAGGTTAATGTGTTACCTGTTCTCTATTGCAAGGGGGGCTAAAGGGGTGGAGACAGGGAAAGAACAACAAAACCTGTGGAGGTAAGATCAGAAAACCTGACTTTGAGTCTAGACCCTGCCACTTCTTAAATCAGTAAGACACTTCATCTCTCTGGGACCCTATTTTTTCATATGTAAATGAAAATTTGGAGTAAATGATATCTAAGGTCCCTATCAGTTTTAATATTTTGTGTATCTGTTATAACTTCAATAGGAGCTTTGTTAAGATATCTTATATCTACAATACTCATCACAATCTAGGTTGGATGATCTTTGGGGACAGATGGGATTTTCAGGGCACTTCAAATTGTACTGACTAATTTACCAATTTATAGGGCTAGAACAATGAATGATTTTAATATGAATTGTATAGTTAAATAATTTATACCATATGAGAATTCAGGACTACAGTCTTGTGGGTCCCAGGGAACATTTTCATCGTTGGATATGTCCTCAACATGGGCAATTTTAGGGCAATAGTTTGTATGCTGTCCAAATACAATTTTCTGATCTTTTGATTCATGACTTTATGTGACTGAATCTCAAATACAGAAGTTATAGAATATAAATCCTAGAGAGGAATACAGAAATCTTCTAGCTCAATCCAAGCCAACTAAGAATCTCTCCAATCAATAATCATCACACTACCTAAAGACTTCCAGTGAGTAGAGACCTGAAATAGCGCACTGTACTTTTGTATAGCTTGAATTGCTTGGGAATCATTTAGGAATAGAAATAACTATTTCTTTCCTATATCTACCACTCCACAGTTTCCACTTGTTCCTAATTTTGTCCTCTGTATGTGTGTGTGTTTGTACGTTGTCCTTTTTTTCACATGAAAGTCCTCAAATATTCAAATATAGCTACATTTTCCCCTAAACCTTTGCTTCTGCAGGCTAAACATCAAGAGACAGTCTGATTATACAAGACTCCATCAACTAAAAAGAATAAAGGGAACAGGTAAAAGCATCTCAAATGACTGATGAATCTACTAAGTGAAGCCCTGGACACTAAAGCAATGAAACCAACTCTTATATTTATCCTTAACTAGTCTAGTTGGGAAACAACATTGTTGGATCTAATTACCATAGATTGATACATTTGAAAGGACTCCAGATTTCTACTTTATGAAGGCATGAAAGATTGCAGAGGAGCCCAAGTGTCTCACATATACTCCATCAATGATTTAAAAATAGGCATTAAGTAAATCCAAAGAGAAACATCTGTAAGCTCTTCCATGTAGTCAAAGATTGCACAAAGACAGACAGAGGTCATAGATGATAGAAACCAGTAGATCAGAAACCTGTTGGCCAAATCATCAGAGATGCCAACATGAGGTCAGATGAACAGAAGAGAAGCCCTTAGTAAAGCACTGAATGAACACATCTTAGGGAGAGAGAAGATGGCATAAAGACACTCAAATATAGGCATGACAATTGATGATAAATACAATAGCAAGGGACCAATAAATCAAACTCAGGATGAAATTGCATCTGACCATTCCTTTCAAGACAGTGAGTGTGAGGCAGAGCCTGCAGGGCTCAGGCACAAAGTTTCAAATGAGGAATTTAGGATGAAAGTATGAGTAAACAGAAGAAGAAACAAAACATTATAAAGTGATACTATAAGAAAGAGATGACCACAAAGTAAATATAGAAAAAAGAGAGTAACTCCAAAAAAAAAAAAATTATATGCAGAGCTGCAGAGAAAAAAATGGCTTAGCCAAAAGAACCACAAGAGTTTTTTGAAAGAAATGAAGCAAACAGAAAAAAGAAAGGAAAAACCCTAGAATTATAAGTGAAATCAAAGATCTTGAGAAAAGACTTGGAAGAAAGATAACTAGCTGAGAATAAAAAAGTTTTAAAAATGCTCAACCAAATAGAAAATTCCCTGAAAATTAAAAAGGATGAAAAATAATTCAATGGCTTCATGAAACAACAATAAATATTAGGTCATAAACTATTAGAAAAAAGAAAAGGCAAAGTGTATAATACAAAAAAAAAAAACAAGCAAGCTAGAAAATAGGACAAGGGAGAGATAATTAAATAAGTATAAGATTCCCTAAAAAACTGATTAAAAAAAATTTCTATACCATAATTCAAAAATCGCAATTGAAAAGAAAATGAAGAGGTTTTTGTAAATGATGATTGTTAGGGGAACCACAGGTTTCTAGGGGTGCTCGAGACCCCAAAATACCAACACGCTGGGTCCTGCCAAAAGAATTCGACTCAAGCCTTCTCAGCCAAGGGAAAAGACAAAGTTTATTAGGGATTCACCATAATGGGCTGTCTTAAGAAATCCCCCCCTTTGTGATGCCTGTTTTCCACAAGTGGGCCAGATTCAACCTACTGAATTAGATTGAATCTGAGCCCCTTCATGGAGGCAAGATGGAGATTATATACACAAAGATTGTAGGAGGGATTGAGGGGTGGTCTGGGGTGACTAGAGGAGGGGTTTAGGGAGGGTCTTGAAGGGAAGTCTAAGGAGGACCAGGTGGGGTCAGAGTCCAGAAACCTAGAGAATGAGATCAAGGGCAGGAAGTTCCTGAAGGAATATCAAGGTTGGGAAGTAACTGAAGGCATGCATATCTAAAGTAACAATAGAGGGCAAGGTTTAGGTAGAGATTTGGGCCTAATGATAATGTGAGGCTATAGTCTTTGGGAAGTAACTGAAGGCATGCATATCTATAGTTAACAATAGAGGGCAAGGTTTAGGCCTAATGATAATGTGAGGCTATAGTCTCTGGGGAAGGCCAGATCTAGTTGGAAGATTCAAGGAGAGTTCAAGGGGGCTCCCAGAGACTGTATTCCAGATTCAAGGGGGTTCCCAGAGACTGTGCCCTCATCATAACCAGATAACAAAGTGAAAATAGAAAGAATTCCCTGGTTACTTCCCAAAAGAAAGTTCCCAAAGAAAGCTTTTATGAAAGAAATAACCAAATATCTATAATCAAAGGAAAAAAAAATGCTTTGAACAGCTAGAAAGAAGAGAGTTTAAGTAATAAGGGATTAAAGTCCATATCACAGAAGACCTGGAATCAACTATTAAAGAAAAAGACAATCAGACAGGGGAAAACATGTCAAACAGAAAAGAGGACTTTGAAACATTTTATGAAAAGGCTCAAACTAAGTAGAATGTTGACATACATACATACAAAAGTAGTAATCAAGAGAAACCTTGAATGGTAAATATACTGGAGCAATTTAAAGGGGATAAATAATGATGAAGTTCTTCCATCCTAAAAATAAGAGACCCTAAGAATAAGACCCTAAGAATAAGTGTCTCTTCAGAATGACTGAAAAAGTGCTTGCTATGTAAAACACTGTGTTAAGCACCAAGGATAAAAATAGAAAAGCAAAACCAAACAGGACTGGGAGAAAAACCCCTTCTTCTTAAGGAGCTCATGGTCTGGGGTGGGAAGCAATCTATATAGAGTGTTTCTGCTCCTAGTCAGATGTAAAAGTCTCATGATCTTTAGGGCATAGCCACAAAGCATATGTTAAGGTATCTTCTTTAATGACATTTCCACCCATAAAAATCTTATCTAATTCTGTTGTTGAACCCTTTGATCATGTAAATTACTTTAATGTAAAGAACTATTTTCCCCCAGGTGTTAAGTGGCTGTGACTGCTGAAGAAGTGGGCCTCTAGCATTTTCAGAAGTATTTGTCAGGTCATATATTTACGGGGATTGCTTTCTGTGATGATGAATTCGAGGACTAGACTGGAAAAAAAATAGAGCCAGTGGTTTAGGGTGGTACTGCCACTTCTGGTGCTCTTGGGCTTACCAAGTCATTATTGGTAATTGGTTGTACCAAGGAAGATGGACCATTGCTCCATAGAAATTTCACCTCTCAATGAGGGAAGAGATTGTCTTTCACCTCTTTTTGTATACCCAACACTTAGCATGTAACCAGCATATTTATAAACGTTTATTGATTGATTCATGAATGGACTGATTGGCACTGCCTGGAAGCCAGACTTTTGATATTGAATGCAATGCTAATGCTAAGGCTCTTGGATTCAGGATATTGGACGATCTTGACTGGGGTCTGACTAGAGGTTATGGTAGATGTGGTAGTTTGATTTCCATGGCATATGTGTTTCTTTTTATTTTTTTTTGGAGGAGGGGGACAGGCAATTGGGGTAAAGTGACTTGCCCAAGGTCACACAGCTAGTATGTGTCAAATATCTGAGGCCAAATTTGAACTCAGGTCCTCCTGACTCCAGGGTCGGTGCTCTATTCACTTTGATGAGGGCCCAGTCTCTGGGAACCCCCTTGAACTGTCCTTGAATCTTCCAACTGGATCTGGTCTTCCCCTAAGGCCATAAGCCTCACATTCAGCTACTTCCCACCCTTAATCCCATTACCTCACCTTGCCCTCCTTGGACTTCCCCTCAAGACCCTCCCTAAACACTTCCTCTAGTCACCCCAGACCACCCCTCAATCCCTCCTACAATCTTTGTGTATATAATCTCCATCTTGCCTCCATGAAGGTGCTCAGATTCAATCTAATTCAGTAGGTTGAATCTGGCCCGCTTGTGGAAACAGGCGTCACAAAGGGGGGGATTTCTTAAGACAGCCCATTGTGGTGAATCCCTAATAAACTTTGTCTTTTCTCTTGGCTGAGAAGGCTTGAGTCGAATTCTTTCGGCAGGACCCAGTGCGTCAATATTTTGGTGTGTCCACCACCCCTCAACCTTTAACCTCTTCAACTTTGCCACTTAGCTGCCCCACATATGTGTTTCTAATAGGATGCCTTGCTCCTTCATAGAGGCTGGGTTAATTGCCCTGTAGGTGGCAGTTACCATGAGGTGGCTAGGGCTGACCAACCCCTTTTCCATATGAGTTGCTTCCCTAGATGATGATTTCACAGGTTTAGCTAGAAACAAGTCTAGTGGTTTGGGAGAATGGTGGTATTCCTAGGGCTCTTGGCACAGTAGCATCAGAATCCTTGTCTTCAATGGTCACAGAGAAAATTAAGACAAATTGAAGAACCAAGGGTGGTTTTGTTCTATTTTGATTATTTTAAGGGAGAGGGAGTAAATCAGAGAAAAATGAATACACTTAAAATTAAATGAGGAAGAAAGGGTCAGTTATTAATATTTTTCAGACCAAATTGTATTTATACCAAGAGGGAAGCGTTCATCAAATATTCAGAAAACTATAACTATAATAGACCATATTAATAAAAACAATAAAAATTGTATGATTACATCAATAGATGCAATAGAAATTTTTAATAAAATATGATACCCATTTTGTTTAAAACCATGGAGATATATAAAAATAAATGAACTTTTATTTTTATAATAAATATTATCAATATAAAACCAAGAGCCACAACTGCATCTAATGAAGAAATTCAACCAATGAAGAAATTCAACCAATCTTTCCAATAGAATGAAGTATAAGGCAAGGAAATCCATTATTACCACTGCAATTTTACACACTTTTAATCGTGCTAGCTATAGCATTAAGACAAGAAAAAAAGATTTGAGGAAACGATGTAGACAAAGGTGAAACAAAAAATATAGGATGTTCTACTTATAGAATCCTAGAGATTTAACTAAAATTGATTGAAACAATGCATACCTTCAGCAAGATAGTAGAATGTGAAATAAACCCACATAAATAATAAGCTCTGCATGTTACAAATGGAACACAGCTGAAATACATAGAAACATAAATTGCGTCCAAAGTAACTATAGAATTCACCAATCCAACCCTAAAGACATTTAAGGTTTATATGAAAACAACCACAAAATGCTCTTTATAGAAATCATCCAAATCTAAATAATTTGGCAAAGTTTTGCTAAAGCAATAACAATTAAAATAGTATGTAAATTATTTTACAGATTCAGTGTTATATCAACCAAACCAAAAGGATTACTGTTTTATAGTTAGAATTAGTAGTAACAATATCCATCTGGAGGAATGAAAGATGACGAATCTTGAAGGGACCAATTAAAAAAAGTAGTAGAAAGGAAGGTGGCCTAGCAGTAACAGATGTGAAACTATACTGCAAGTTTTGAATGCTGCGGATAAGTTCACTTACCTTGGTAGTATACTTTCCAGGGATGTACATATTAATAATGAGGTTGATGTGTGCATCACCAGAGCTAGCTTAGTGTTTGGGAGGCTCTGAAGGAAAGTATGGGAGAGAAGAGGTATTAGACTGATTACCAAACTGAAGGTCTACAGAGCCGTTGTGCTGACTTCATTGTTGCAAGCCTGTGTAACCTAGACAGTCTACCAGCACCATGCCAGGAAACTGAATCACTTCCATTTAAATTGTCTTAAGAAGATTCCGAAGAGATCACCTGGCAGGAGAAGGTACCAGACACTGAGGTCTGTTCTCAAACTAAACTGCCACGCATTCAAACTCTACTTCAGAGAGCACAATTCCGATGGGCTGGCCATGTTTTTCGAATGTAAAACGTATGCCTGACAAAAAGACTATTTTATGGAGAAGTCACACAGGGCAAGGGTTCATGTGGTGGTCAGAAGAAATGATACAAGGACACTCTCAAGGTCTCTCTCAAGAACTTTGGCATTGATTGTGTGACATGGGAGACACTGGCACAGGACCACTGAGCATGGCATGCCTACATCAGAGAAGGTGCTGTGCTCTATGAGCAAAGCAGAATTAAAATAGCCCAAAGGAAACACAGGATGCACAAGTTTGGAGTACCCACCCCAAATGTTCACACAGACTTGTGCCCAACCTGTGGTAGAGCATTCTGAGTCTTATTGGCCTGATCAGTCAGAGTTGGACACATTGAATCTTGACTCAAGCAAAGTGATCGCATTTTGATCCTCTTTGAGAATGAAAGACAACAGCTATTAACCACCATTAACCATTAATCATCAAAACTATTTGGTAGAAATAGAAAATTTTATCAATGGGACAGATTAGGATGAAGATAGTAGTATAGTATTATGTAAACACAATGACCCCAACTCTTGCCCTAAGAATTCGATATTCAACCTAAACTGCTAGAAAATTTAGTGAATAGACTGTCAGAAATTAGACCAATATCTCACACCACATGCTACAATAAGCTCTAAATGGATATATGAATGAGATCTAAAAGATCAGATTATAAACAAATTAGAGAAATAGCAAAGAGCATACTTTTTGCAACTATGTGTTGGGAAAGAGTTCTTGAATGAACAAGGATTGCAGGGAATAAAATGGACCATTTCTAACATAAAAATTACAGTCAACAAGCATTTATTAAGTGCCTACTATGTGTCAGGAATTATTTTAAGCAGTTAGCCTACAAAAAAGGCAAAAGCAGTCCCTGTCCTCAAGGAGATCACAGTCTAATTGTGGGGTGGGGTGGAGAAAAAATACAAATAACTGTAAAACTAGCTACAGAATAATAAAATGGAGATAACTATCACTGAAGGGGAAATGGAGAGACTTCTTGTAAAAGGTGGATTTTAGCTGAAATTTGAAGAAAGCCAGGGAAGCTAGGAGGCAGAGTCAAGGAAGAAGAGAGTTCCAGGCATGAGGGACAGTCAGTGAAAACATACTGGGTGGGGAGATGGAGTGTCTTGTGCAAGGAATTGGAAGCACACCAAGGTTGCTGGATTATACCAGTATCTGGAGGAGAGTGAGACATGAAAATACTTCAAAGGAAGGAAGAGGTCATGGTATTGAAGACTTAAAAACTGAGATGATTTTATATTTGTTTAGGGGAGGGTGGTGAGTAATAGACCTGAACTTTAGTAGGATCATTTTAATAGCCAAATAGAGGATATTCTGGAATGAAAGAGACTTGAGTGCCGGAAGACCTACCAGAAGACTATTTCAACAGTCCAGGTGTGAGGTGATGAGGGAGGCCCTGGCCTTTACACCAGGGTAGTAGCAGAATCGGAAGAGAAAAGGGTGTCCACATGTGGTAAGAGATGTTTCGAAAGTAGGTAAAAACTTTTATATAAACAAAATGAAAGAAGCAAAAATTAGAAGGGAAATAGTTAACTGAGTGGGGAGAGGGATCTATGGAGCATACCTCTCAGATAAAAGTCTCTGGTCTCTGCTTTTTGCCTCTGAGACTTGGAGCAGAGAGAGCTACTTCATTTGGATCCATCCAGGCCACTTATGACCTCTATCTTTACTTCTGGGACTTCCCGTGAAGTCCCAGTTGAGCCTGTGCCTTCTACCTTTTCCCTGGCATCAGCTCTGATACAGTTTACCTGCCTGGGGCCTCCTGATCCTCCACTCTACCTCAGCTACACACAGATATGGCCATATCCTTGATCATGTCCTTTCCCATATGTCCCACTTCAGTGTGTATGAACTCTGAAACTCCTTTATCTGATCATAAACTTTTAGCATTCCATCTTTTCCTCTGCCATATGACTCTTAATCCTGTTTTCATCTTTACCATGTTATCCAATCCTCTCACCCAGCAATTTTTTACCATCTTTACCATCTTTACCATCATGCACACACTAACTACATTCTCCTTTCTTCCCTATTTAAATTCCTTGGTGAGTCAGTTCAACTCTACACTATTTTCATGATCTCTTACATGAATTGTTTTAAAGGATATAGGGAAGACTCAAATAGTAAATATCTCCCTCTCTGTTGCCTGAAATACATTTTTTGTTATGCATTGTGCTCAGCCCATATAATACTTTTTAAATATATGTGCACCTGGTACAGGTGGCAAATAAATCCATAGTGTATAGAGGGGTGGGGGTGGGGGGGGAAGGAGAAAGGGAAGGTGGGAAAGAGAGAAAGAGTTAAGGTAGAATGAGAACATAGATGCTTGACCTGGACAGGGATGACAAAAGTTAGGGAGAGAGGGTTAATGAATTGCACAATTCTGCCTGATGAGTCCTATTCCTGAGAAATCATAGCATTTTAGTGGTTTGACTTTTTGAAAAGGTTTAACTCATAGAAATTTCCTTTCCTTTTGCCTGAGCGTCCACCCCTTCAAAATATGAGAAGTCTATAGAGGGACATGAGTCAGCATGACACACCCATCCTTTCAGTTTTTGAAGAAGCTTACGAAGATGGAGAAGAGAATGATTCCAGTTCTCTGGCATGTCCACTGAGCCCCTCAGTGATGTCTTCCTACACATTAAGGTGTGTTATTGTCTGATCCAACAAGGCTTTCGATTGTTAAGCCACATCTGAATCCTACAATACTCTCTTACCCTTTCCATATGTTTTGCGCATTTTAAATGAAAATATCCCCCAAAATGTTAAGAATTGGCCATGGCCTGATTTATATAAAGAGCTTGAACAATGTACAGTGGCTGACTAGGCAGAGTAGACCAGACAACAATGAAGGGCATCAAATGAAGCCATTAATTTGGATTTATGTTTTGGCCAACAAAAACAAAACACACAGAGCCTGACTTTCTAAGGAATCATAAGGAAATTTATTGACTTGCTGAAGAACATGATAATATTTTAAAAGGGATATACTTGTAATCATTGCTAAAAAAACAGAAAGAAAAGCAGAGAAAGTCATTCAGCATGATATTTCTTCCTAATTTCCTTATTTCTGTTGCAGGCATCACCTCCTTCTAGTCACCCAGGTCTGCCACTTCAGAGTCATCTTCAACTCTTTCTTCTTCCTCTTCCCTCTCACTGAGAAGGCACTCAGTACACTAGTTTGTTGTTCCCATTATCTAACTCAACTACGCTATATCTCTTACATCCATCCCCCTCTCTCACTCACACGACAGCGACTGTGGTTAAAGCTCTTGTCATTTCTTGGTTGGACAACCGGACTCATCTATTTGGTCTGGGATCATGGGATTGTAGAATTGGACTAGAAGGCATCTCAGAGGCCATCTAGTATAAGCCTCTCATTTTATAGAGTGAATGGAGACCCAGGTAAGTTAAGTGATATACTCAGGGTCACACAAGAAGTAAGTATCAGGCCCAGTGGTCCTACCTGCTTTAATTCATTCCTTTTTCTAATCCATTCTTAATACTCTTATATATCACCAAGGCAATATTCACAACAGTTATGATTGTTATGAGTACGCCTGCATGGTTCTGAATCACAAAATATAAGACTGTCCCTATAGAAGACAGAAGCAAAACATTTATTCATATACGAGAAAAAACAATCCTAAAACCAGTAAGTCCAATCTGTCCAAATAGCACAGATGTTAATACACAATATCACCGCAGAGAGCCATTCCACCCCATAACCTTCCCCCTGCTGGGGCCTTCCCACAAACACACTCACAGCACAGCTAGCATGCCTCTCCCCCCCAGCTCTAACTGCTCCGAGTATTTCCTGCTCCACCCTTTCCAGTTTCTCGTGTTCAGCAAGCTCGTCCTACCACATGTGACAGGCCTCCTGTGGTGTAAGCAGGTCACATGGGCCTATTAATACATGGGGAAAATCTTCAAATTTACATTACCATTACATCTTAGACAGTAATATTCCTAAAGTTTGAGTCTAATAGTGCCATTTCACTGTTCAAGAAGTTTTAGTAGGTTCCTATTATCTACGGCAAAGGCCTTCAGGTCTTATCTAGTGTGTAAATTCTCCAGTGCTGCAGGAACTAGCAATTAAAATATAATTGGGAAATATTTAACTAAATAAAATACAATAAAATATAGGTAATATTAATATGTGGTTTTCTAAGTCAATACATGCCTTTAGGGATCCATACGTGTAGGTCAGTGACCCCCATTTCTATTTGAGTTCAACATACCTGATTTACAATACAAAGCCTCCTATTTGAACCTGGCTGTAGCCTGCCTTTCCAGGCTGATTACCTGATATTGCTATAGGTTTCCAGGCAAAATGGAATATTTTCTGTTCCCACTGCATAGCAGTCTACCTTCTGCCTCAGTTTGTTTGCACATCCCCTACACAGAGTATTCTCTGTCTTCTGTCCTAAATGCCTTTCAAGGTTCAAATCAAATCCTCTTTGAAAGAGACCTTTTCTAATGCCCACTCCTATCCTACAGAGACTGCTTTTCTATTGTCTTTACATGCCTGTGTAAAGCCAATCAGTCAGTGAAAGATCTTTCCTGGCCATTGAATAGGCTTCAGGTGGGGCCAACAAAGGGAGGTCTGAGTAGAGACAGGCCCACACCCTTTTACTAATTAGATGTTAGCAAACTAGTTTGCTAGTTTGAGAGAGGTGGGAAGCCCTCAAGGCCCTAAGGGGAGTTGCTAAGACCAGAGCCAATGGTATGTGCCTGAGTTCTAGTCAATCAGATGACATCTAGGACTGTATAAAAAGAGAGAACAAAACCTGGAGAAGGGGAGAACTGAGGACTGAAGACTGAGAGCAGAACTGGAAGAACGGAGCTGGAAGCAGGAGCCACAGCAGGATTCAGAAGCAGAGAGCCAGCATCAAGAGTGTGCAGAGCAGAGAGTGCTAAACACAAGAGGAAGTTGTGGAGACCAGGGCACTCAGAGTCAATAGAATTGCAGAAGAGAATACTGAGTGGAGAGTTAGGATTCCTGAGTGATCTTCTTATAGAAAAGCCCTAGTATCAAGGGGAAATGCAAATATGACTTGGTTCCTTGCTATATTTTGTTATAATTTTCTTGTTGCAATAATGAGGCGGGCTTATCAGTTTTGGAATATTGTTGCCATAATATCAAATTGGGGGCATTGGTCCTTGAGCCTGATCCTTTGCAGTCTAAATAAATGTCATACTTCCTCTGCCTTCTACCCAGAGAATTCCTTATACTTCATGATTCTGAACCATTCAGGTATGCCCATAGCCCTCTCTGAGGTCATGAATTTTGGATTACTAATATAGCCTAGCTCCCAGCATAGATTAGCACATAGTAGGTGCTTCATCAATTGTTTCTGATTTGAAAGATCCTAAAAGACTCTAAAACTGGATAGCCTATATTCAGATCTTTTTCTAGTAGACATTTCATTAATCTCTAAAGCAAACAAGAAAAAAAATATATTTAGAATAGAAATGAGGTGGGGTAGAATACATCACAAAAGACTTCTGAAAAATCTAAGTATATAAAAATTCATGTGTAGATGTAAAAATAGTATTCATGGAATGTTAGAGCTGGAAGGGACCTTGGAGATCATCTAGGCCAACCCTCTAATTTTACAGATGAGGAAACTCAGGCTAAGGAGGTTAAGTGATTTTCCCAAGGTTGTGCAGCTAATTAGTGACATGATGATTTAAGTTTCATATTAATTAGTCTTTCAATTCACATCAGTCATCAATGGAAAAGTTTTATTTAATGGCTAATGTGGCTAGCAGAGTTTATAGTAAGCATATTACCTATGTATATTGCTAAGAAATATCCACTTTAACCTTTCAACAGTATGATGACACTAATTTTGTTTCATTATCATTGATTTTTCTCTTTGGATTTCTTAAGAAGAATGTGTCTGATTGTATTTGTCTTCTTGCTGTATTGCAGGGTCATGATCAATTACCGGTAATTTTTCTGTTTCTGATTCTGACAGCAGCACTCAATGTCTTTTAAATGCAGAGTGGGTTGACAGGGAAGATTGAGCATTTTAAAGGGTGATTTTTGTTGTTCGGTTGTTTTTGACTCTGTATAACCCTGTTTGGAGTTTTCTTGGCAAAGATACTGGAGTGGTTTGCCACTTCCTTCTCCAGCTCATTTCATGGATGAGGAAACTGAGGCAAACAGGGTTAAGTTACTGGCCCAGAGTCAACACTAGTCTGAGGCCAGATTTGAACTCAACAAGATGAGTCTTCCTGACTGCAGACCCAGCACTCTATCCACTGTGCCACCTAGCTACCTTTGTAAGGACAATACAACTTTGAATTTAGACTGATTGTGACCAAAAACAATCCCAGTATATGAAAATCTTATTATATAAATTGTTATATTTGACAAAAAGACAACAAAAATAAAACCTGATATCCGTGTCATATTTCAAGTTTGCAAAGTACTTTACATATATTATCTTACTTGAGCCTCACAAAAATCCTGTGATAAAGGTGGAAAAGAAGTTATTGTCCACATTAAGGAAGGCAGGGACAAAGAAATTAAGTGACAAGTTAGTGAGATGAAAGCACAATTCAAAAGTTTCAGCGGCAAGATTTGAACCCAAGGCTTCCTTATTCTAAGTCCAATGACTGCTGCACAATGTCACTGCCTATGGACAACTTTCTTTTTTCTTTCTTTCTTTCTTTTTTTCTTTCTTTCTTTCTTTCCTTCTTTCTTTCTCTCTCTCTCTTTCTTTCTTCTCTTCTTCTTCTTCTTCTTCTTCTTCTTCTTCTTCTTCTTCTTCTTCTTCTTCTTTTCTCTCTGTCTCTCTCTGTCTCTCTCTGTCTCTCTCTGTCTCTGTCTCTGTCTCTCTCTCTCTCTCTCTCTCTCACTCTCACACACACACACACACAGATACACACATCCTCAACAATCACTTTTAGTTTTATCCCTAGCCCACCAAGTAGTTCAGACAACTCTCTCCCTCCATTTTTTTTTATCTCCTTGTCAGGCACTGGTACTTTCATGCTTTTATGTTAAAAAGAAATCTCATCCATCTCATCCATAGATAGCATTGATTTTCTATTTAATTTGCACACTCTCATTCTGTTGATTAAGTATTCCAAAAGTTAAACACATGCACACATGCACACACACACCCACACACACACACACACACACACACACACACACACACACCATAGATTATGCTGTCTAAGTTAATATTTGATATTCTGTGGTTTGGGAACAAGGAGGGCAGGAGAAGGTCACAATGAAAAAGACTTGGTACACAGAAGATGCAGAGAAGCAAGGAGACCATGTCAGATTTGGCAATGAATAAGTATTTTAGTGAAGTTGAAAGAGCAGACATGATAAATGCTATTATGGAAAAATAATTGGGCTAAAACATAGATCATATAACTAGATTGAGTGTCAATGAAAGTCTATTCGTTGAATAATAATGAGGTATACAACAATATTAACTTCCCTTCTTGTAAAGCCTTAAGTTCAGCAAAGAATTTTCCTCTGCACAACTTGAAAGGTAGATAGAAAGGTAGATAGGTAGTAGCACTATTACTCACCCCATTTTATAAATGAGGAAACTGAGAATCTAAGAGATTATATGCCTTTTCCATAATCCTACACAGCCAGTAGATGTTTGTGCTATGATTTAAACTCAGGTTTACCTGATTCCAGTTTTAGGGCTCTATTTGCTATGTCAAGCTGCCTCTTAACCCAGTGTCTAGAACAATGCTTGGAAGGTAGTAAGGAGCACATGACAAATTATTGCTGATTGAATGATTGTCAACCAGGTGTATAGTTTCACAAAGTGTTCTTAATATGCCATGCTATTGTTTTGTGTGTGTCTGTGCTTAGGTATAAGTGGACAACTTGGACTCTCTTTGGTCTCCTCTGAAATTTGGTCCTACCGAGTCCCCATCTCTACTCCCTCATTGTTCTTACCGGTAGCAATTGACCACATGTTGACTATGACTAGCAAATGTATCAGTAAGGCAAGATTCATGACCTCGAGGATGACCATGAATATGCCTGTATGGTTTGGAATAGCAAAGTATTAAAAACTCTATAAGTAGAAGGCAGAGAAAGTATAACATTTATTTAGACTCCAGAGTATAAAATCCCAAGAGCAATAACCCCAATTCAATATAGCAGTAATCATATTCCAAAACCAGTAAGTCCACTGCAATGTAGCAACACGGAAATTATAACCTAGAATTATAGCAAGGAACCAAGTCATCCTGTAACCTTCCCCCCTGCTAGGGGCTTCCCGTAAACAATCACTCATGAATCCTAACTTTCTGCTCAGCACTCTCTTCTGCAGCTCTGTTGATGCTGGCTCTCTCAATGTCTGCTCTTCAGTGCCCTCTTGATGTCTGCGGCCTCAATGTCTTCTTCTAAGTTCTGCTGCTCTCAGTTCTGTTTCTCTCAGTCAGTTCTGCTGCTCTGAGTTCTGTCCCTCTTCAATTCTGATTCTCTCATACTCTGGACTCTCCTTATACACAGTCCTAGCCCAGGCAGATGATTGGCTAGAACTCAGATGTCTGATTGGCTGAATTCATGATTGACTGGAACCCAGTACTCATACTATTGGCTCTGGTCTTAGTAACTCCCTTTAGGGCCTTGAGAGCTTCACACCCAAATTGCCCTAGTACCTGGTAAGTAGAGTCTTTAGCCCTACTTACAAACAAAGATAGAATCAAGCTTTCCCACCTAGCCCCACCTAAGGCCCATTGAATGGGTGGGAAAAATCTTTGATCACATTAATACTACAGCAGGGGGCACATTATAAGTTTCCAACAGCTATATAGGTCTCACGTACCCTATAGATTATGGAATCCCAGAGCCTCCTTTAGAGAAACTGGCTTATAATGCAAAATATTTAAGATGAAACAAAAATTTGGGTAAGGAGAGACTGGCTAAATGGTGTCCCACTGATATCCTTGCTGCTTTTTCATACATGAACTTCCAATACCTATTTCTAAGTTTTAGAACTTGTGGTTCTGTTGTGGTCTAAGGGTGCTAGGAACCCAGAAATGTGAGGGTACAGGGCAGGGGTCTAATGAAAAACTTTATATAGAAATGGAAAAAAAAAGATCTATGAAAAGATCTTGATGGAATTAAGGAGTGTCAAGTAGTCTGAGGTGGTCAGGAGGTAACAGAGAGCTAAGGGGTGGGTTGGGTCTGGGGCCACAATGACAGAACAGTTAAAGGGATTGTCCTGAGATGGGCTAGATAGATGCTCAGGGAAACCCTGAGGACTTACTTGCTGAAGTTTGTGGGTAAGTTCAAGGGCTTTTCAGGGGTACAGGTCCCATCCCCTTCAGTTCCCTACACCTGAAATGTACTCCCACCTCATCTCTGCCTCATGGAAACCTTCATTTCTTCAAAAATTTACTTAATGAAGAAAACCTTCTGCATAAAACTTTTTCCAATCCCTCAAATGACAATGCTTCTCAAAAAATTCTGCACAGTACATATCTATATGTATGCATGTATACATATATTGTGTGTTCATATTTGCTCCCCTTATAGAATATAAATGACTGTTTTATTTTTATCTTTGTATTCCAAGCACCTACAACAATGCCTGACACAGATTCAATAAAGGTTTGTTGAGTTGGTTGATTGTATCCTGTTGGATGGATGTTTGTAGAAGTCTAGGGGGAAGGCCTTAAAATGGCACTAGGCATTCAATGTCAGTCATTAGCAAAGGAACAAAAAAACAGGAGAAATCATAGAAAATGTATGATTTCTATGCCTGACAAGTAAGCGCTACAGGCTTATTTATTGTGGAGGCAAGGTATTTATTTAATTCATTATATTAAAACCACAGATTCCAAAGAGGCTTCCAAGAAAAGGATACTTTATAATGTACATCTGACGGGAATATAGTTATTGTCCTCAGGTTAATTTCATGTATTGTTGTTTTATGCAATATACAGTACTGTTTACCTAAGAAATAAGTAT
This sequence comes from Trichosurus vulpecula, assembly GCF_011100635.1. Classification (NCBI taxonomy): domain Eukaryota; kingdom Metazoa; phylum Chordata; class Mammalia; order Diprotodontia; family Phalangeridae; genus Trichosurus; species Trichosurus vulpecula. Next base: position 409,594,614 of record NC_050574.1, on the reverse strand, counting down.
TTTAATAACATTAAACTATAACTAAACCCCAAAGCAAAGAAACTTACCATAAAAGAGAACATTAAAAATCCACTTCTCTTACCTCAATTCTCACATGTTTTGTATTTACTCTTCAACCACAAAGTCTTATTTACATGATGTGGATTGGAAAATAGGGTTACTCAAATTCAGAACATCTTAGAGTGAAGAATTTATACCTTAGATGTCAAAGCTAAGCAGCTAACACCTAGTGTATCATTTTCATTACACTGTTCTCTCTCTCCCTCAAATTCCTCTGTTACTGATCCCCACCACTATCACCACTACTAAGTATGCACATATTTCTGGTTATAGAATAGGGGTCTTCAACTTAGAAGGTACTTAACAAAAGTTTTTGTATGCAATTTGTGATTATAAACACACTTAATTTTTAAAAGTCTAGTACCTGACCATAAAACATTGCATACTTCTATCAATATAATTCTATGCTTTTTGTAGCCTAGTAAATCATGAATGTAGGATCTGCAGAATGAGAACTCACTCCTAATTAAAAAAAAATGAGAATGTTCCTCAAGAATTAAAGCCTCCAAACATTTCCTCTTACTAATTTTAATTAACCACTTAAATCACAACTATAAAATGCTTTGAATATTTACAATGGATCTTTATCTTAAATACATATACATATATACATACCCACACAAATATGTGTGTGTGTGTGTGTCCCTATAAATGTGTGAGGCATAGCTCCTTTGACTGAATAGAAGAAAAACTGGAAATTGGCCTAGTGAAAGGTAAAAACCTTAGTCTCAAGTTATATTATTTTGTGCGTGCTTTTTTAAAAGTAGGAACAACAGAAAAGCACAGATGCTCTTCAGAAAAGAGAGGTATCTCATGAACAAATGATCTTTCTGCTCATGGAGACTCTATGGGAAGAGAGAAGAGATGTGAAGAGGGGAAGGGCAGTGAATGCTATGAAAGGCAAAATTAAAAAATTGTGCCACATCATACAACTCATCCTCTAGTACATGGTCATGTTTGTGATTTAATGCATTTATCTAGTACTTTAAACTCTATGAGCTATTACACTCCTTTTTCTGTTTCAGTGCCTATTTTCATACATTCAGAGCTCCTTGGCCACGAAGCAATTGGGAATTGGTGAATAAAATGCCATATCATATGTGAAGAAGGTTATTCATTGCTATGTGCTTTTCTAGGAGCATTTCAGAGATAGAAAGACAGCTGGAAAACCCTTTTTATTTTTATAGTGCCGGTCATCTAAGAGATACACAGTCTCTTCATTCTTCTTTAGCTTTTGAATTCCATGTCAAATCTCAGACCTTTCATACAGGGGGAGCTGAAAGGAATACATGGATGGAGGCAGGCTTAGATCCTCCTTCAACCCAATTAAGTATCAGGAGAAAAAGCTTCCTAGGGGAAAAGTACCTCCAAGGGAAAAAAAAGTATTAATGCTCACCATTTTTCTAAAGACATAGAATTTCTTTTCTAGAAGTTTAGATTCTAAAACAGAAAATAATACCTATCTTTAGCGTTGCATAGGGAAAATAATTCACAAGCAAATATCAGGAAGAAATACCTACATTATTATATAAATAGTATTATTTGAATGAAAAAAATTTGCTACCTCTTCTCTTCCCTACAGACCCCTACTCTCTTTATAATTAACAAATCAATAAATCACCAAACATTTATTATGTACTTCCTGTATGTAGGGCAGAAGGAAGCAATGTAGGAAAAAAGAAATTAGTGGAAAAAAAAAGTCTGACAAGATAGCGAACTAAGGAAAGATGAAAACAGGAGGAAAGATAAACAGAAGAATATCAGAGCAGATTTATAAGAAAAAAAAATCTTCTAAAGTGTTTTCTCCATTAAGGATTGTAGGACCATTATATTAAAACTATAATGTCATGATTCTAGATTGCAAATAAAGGAGGTAAAAATGGTACTAAATGCAAAGATAGGGAAAGCTGTCAAACTGGTTTACATGTATATAGAGAAGATCCATGCCAGAGGTAACACAATTGTGAGGCTATACACACAATTGTGAGGGTATGAAAGGTATGTGAAGAAGGAGAATATACACAAGAAGTGGGAACAATCTCAGTCAATAGGCGTAAGAGTCCCAGAGAGATCAACTAAAGAAGGAGTCTGTTATATACAGAAATATTCATAACACCTCATATTCAATGGTGGTAATAAGCTAGAAACTCAGAAGGTGACCATTAATTGGGGAACTTAATAAATAAGTTATGGCATATGAATATAATAGAATACTATTTTACTATATGAAATGACAAAAGGAATGGTTGTATGAACTAATCCAGAGTGAAGTAAGCAGAACCAGGAAAATAATTTATAATATAAATACAGAGGGTTCTTCCTTTTTCCTCCATCTTGGAGTGTGAGAGGCCTGGTGGAAACAGGACTTCTAGAACAGCAAAATGTCTGGAAGACTGTGGTCCAAGGCCATTTTTGCCGGCTACAAACGAGGCCTACGAAACCAGAGGGAACATACAGCTCTTCTGAAAATTGAAGGAGTCTATGCTCGGGATGAAACTGAATTCTATTTGGGCAAGAGATGTGCTTATGTATACAAAGCCAAAAACAACACAGTGACTCCTGGTGGGAAACCAAACAGAACAAGAGTTATCTGGGGAAAAGTTACTCGGGCTCATGGAAATAGTGGAATGGTTCGGGCCAAATTCAGAAGCAATCTTCCTGCCAAGGCCATTGGACACAGGATCCGAGTGATGCTCTATCCCTCAAGAATCTAGAATATGAAAACTGATTAAATAAAATTACGCATTTTTTGCAAAAAAAAAAAAAATTAAAATAAATATAAATACAGATTTTTTTTAATGAACAAATTTGAAAGACTTAAGAACTCACATCAAAGTAATGACCAACCATGACTATATAGGACAAATATGTATCTGTATATGTATGTACATATGTACACATATAGGCATATGCATACATATATACATACACATATGTGCGCACATACCTGCCCATACAAGAAATAGAAGTTCTGGTGTATGGTAGAATAAACAACTGGTGGAATCAGCAAAGAACTTTTAGAGGAGACAAAATTTAGGCTGAGTTTGGAGAGGAGATAAGGATTTCCAGGGATGAAAGTGAGGAAGAAGACAATTCCAGGCATAAGAAAGGAAGCCAATGCCACCTTGATATATCAGACAAGTCAAGAAGAACTGTCAGCTTAATTTAGCATATAGCATTACAGTCACAAAACAAATTAGAAATTAAATTTGGATCAGAAAAGCAACACTGGGCCCAAAATAATTCTATTTTGTAATACATACAATTCATCTATAAACTATTTACAAGTGGATGTCATGATTTCCTTTACACTGTCTGGAATTTCTGAGATCTGTAACTACAGAGAAAAGTTACATCTACTTTTGTCAAAATTCTAACAGTGATAATGTATACAATCACTGTCTCATTATAATGAAGACCAAATCTACTTTGTAATAGTGCCATAATATAATTCTATTTTTATGGAGAAATGACTTAAAGATTATAAAATCACATTATTTTTATGAAACCAAAATTCTAATGATCAATCATTACTATGCTTTCCAGATTGCTATTCACTTAATATATCGTGAGGATTTTCTTAGGGCTATAATGTTTTTGTGTGAATATAACATGTTTCTAGGTTGTCCAGAGCTCTAACTAAGAAGGGGCCACTGGGACTTTGCCCCAAGGTAAGAGATTTTGAAGAGAAATAGGAAATCATAGATATGAAACCAGAAGATATCTTATGGCCATTTAATTTAACCCTTCATTTCACACATGAGGATATTGAGGCCAACAGAAGTTAAGTAACTTGCCCAAGGTCACCTAGACAGTAAGAGGAGGAGCAGAATTTTAAACTCAAGTTCTCTGATTCCAAATTCAGTTCCCTTTTAACTGAAGTGCTCACTGACGGTACTTTCTGGGAGCAGGACAACTTCCTCTCCTGCCTGACCCACCCCAAGCACATGTATTGGACCCCTTGTTCCCTGCCTGGCTCTTCCCTTGGCAGCAGCAACATGCTTCATTCTTTTGGCCACCACCCTTTCAGAAGCATAGCTAAATCATGATCTCTCAAGAGACACTCCTCCTGTTATTCCCAGAGCTCTTGTCAGACGAACGTCTCACCTCTAACGTGGGTGAAAATTTTGCTAGGAACATCTCTAATCCTCTAGCTTTACAGAACTAAGCTCTGAAAGCCATAGGCATAATGTCAAGCCATCTTTATTCATTCACTTCATTCACTCCCCTTAGAGGAAAGGCAAATTTATTCCATTTCTCCCACTGCATGGCCTTTATTTAATTCTGTATTCTTGGGTTGAACAAACAGTACATTCTTCATGCTTCATTTTACTTATTAATCACATATTCCATTCCATGACCCTTTCCTTTTCCTTGCTTGTTTCTCCTATTTCATGAACCAGAGCTGTGTGAGTCTGAGAGGGGAGAAAGGACAGAAAAAGAAAAAAAATAAAGGTAGAATATCACAGGTGTGTTTAGAAAAAAATCCTTTAGAAGTAGTGGTGAGCTGAAGCAGCAGGAGTCAGTGTGAACATTTGTTGTGGAAAGCCAGCCCAAAGCACAATAAGGGACATATGGGAAATCATTTTCACTCTAATGACTGTCATGACATGCTTGTTGCTCAGAAACAGCTTGATACAAAGAAAGCACCATATTTAAAATGGAGCCCAAAGGTCTTTTGTACAAGCACCCAGGTGACAAGTGGCAAAATGAAACAAAAAGAAATGCTTGAAGTATCTTTTGATAGACTGTCAAGAGGATAACACTTACATTTTAGGGTCATTACTTCTTATTTTTAAAGCCAAAAAATATATTTGATGAGAGACTTGGCATGGAAAGATGAATTCCTAAACCTCTTTGCTTTCATTAAAAGCAGGTGGTTGGCTGTCAATTAAGCTGAGAACAATTTTAATTATTTGTTCTGAAAAGTACCTAACATGAATTCCAAGCTAGGAAATGAAATGATAGAGTGGCATTTCTATCATAAATGTATATATATATATAGAGAGAGAGATAGAGAGAGAGAGAGAGAGAGAGAGAGAGAGAGAGAGAGAGAGAGAGAGAAGGAAAGAAAGAAAGAGAGGGAGAGAGGAAGGAAGGAGGGAAGGAAGGAAGGAAGGAAGGAAGGCAGGAAGAAAAGAAGGAAGAGGAAACCAGGGATAGGGGATTAGAGATCAGGGACACATACTAGTCCTATGACTCTGGCCTTGTCAATTAATCTTTCACTGTCTCAAGCAATTCTCTAAAATCACAAACTGCAGATCTACTTTGGTAATGGAGTTTCTTTATAGGTGTAATGTTCTACACCAGCAAATTGTCAGATCAGGAAGCAAAGCAAATGAACAAGTATGCTAAATTGAAATGCTGATCCTAAAGCAGAGAAATGCATTGATAGGTGTCAGTCACTTAAAAGGGTAGTGCTAGGTGGCACAGCGGACAGTGCTGGGTCTGGAATCAGGAAGGCCTAAGTTCGTATCTGGCCTCAGACACTTACTAGCTCTGTGACCATGGGCAAGTCACTTAACCCTGTTAGCCTCAGTTTCTATATCTGTAAAAGGAGTTGCAGAAGGAAATGGCAAACTGCTCCAGTTATCTTTGCCAAGAATGCGATCACAAAAAAGTCATACAAGACTGAACAACAATTATGTTCTATCCAAAATAAATGTGATAGACTTACTTATTTAGTTTTCATTTTTCATCTCAACTCTCATGGGTAGGATGGGGAAGTGGGGGAAATCCGATATGGAAATTCCCTCTACTGAGGCACATCAGAAATTTAGCTGTGATTTATTGTCTCAGAGATCTACATGGGGTTGCCATGAAGTTAAATGGTCCTACAGCTAGTTTGCTTCACAGACTGTAAGGCCAGATCTCTCTCCACTATATTAGACTCCCTTTCTAAACTTAGTTATAATGATCTAATTGGAGATTCTAAAATGTTTCTTTTGTATTCACAAAGGGTTGCTATCCTACCTTGAAAGTTATCACAAATATTGTATAGGAATATTGGAATTCAATGCTGTCATTCACGTATTTCTTTTCTCTCTTTTTATTACTATAGATAACCCCTGGATCTGTACTTTACAGTCAGTTTAGAAATACTGAAAAAGTTCAGGGAGCACCCAACTTTGTAGGAGAGGACATTCATGAAAGATAATGAGTCCTTCAGTTTTCCAATGTTCTACAGGGTCCAATGGGTAAACAGGCATAACTGTGGTAATTTCCCATGGACATTATCTTTGATGGGAACTTGGCATTTCTTGGGTGATACCTTGTATTTGTGGTAAGCCATCTTTGGGAAAATGTCAGAATCTACCATATTCCTGACAAATGACTCTCCATTGAACTTTGGACATTTCATAGAAGTCTCTGTAGAAGAAGAATGAAATGGAAGTCATAGTCTGGAGATGTAAAAACCAATTCGAAGCAAATCACTACCATGTAATTTGTGTTTGATGTATGAAAATTAGGGAGAAATTGTTCGTTTTTCCCCATAAACAAAACCATCAACAATCATTAAAGCCAACTATGTGCCAGGTACTGTGCTAGGTATAGGCTTACATAATACACATACGAAAAAGAGACTATACCTGCACTAAAGAGGTTCATACTGTTTTTGAGAGAATCCAACATGTTTCTGGGAAAATAAAGACGAGATATATAGAAAATAAATACAAAGTGATTTCAGCAGTACAGGGTACAAACTGTTGGAAGAATCTGGAAAAATCTCTTGATGGCAGTAGAACACGAAAGAGTGAAGTATTCCAAGAGTCCCAGATAAGGAAAGATAGCATTTCATCCCTGATATTGAAAATCTGTGGGAGATTGTGCCCTTTTAGCCTGTGGGAAGTTTTCCTTGTTTGTTTACTTCCTGTTTTGTTCTAAGTTTGTTTTTTTTTTATTTTGATGAAGTTATATTGTATTATGGCTTGGTCAAAGAGATTCAGTTAAAAATGTGTAAAGATAGATTGTGTCTTTTTGAGCATCATGGACTTGGGGGTACAAAATATGAGGTTGAGAGGAATTAGTGCTGGAGTTTCTGGGGGAATATGTGGATGCCAAATTTGTGCCAAAAAGTAATTTGGTATGGTGAGGTTTTTTAAAAATAATTTTATTATTTATTTTTAATATTTTAATTTTTTTTTATTTCCAAAATCTCTCCTTCACTAAAACCCCTCCCCTGCCCACTGAGAAAGCAAGTAATATGATATCAATTATACATGTGAAATCATGCAAAACATATTTCCATATCAGCCATGTCACCACAGAAAAAGGAAGAAAAATTTCAAAAGTGATAAGATTATACTTCAATTTGCATTCAGAGTTCATCAGTTCTCCCTGTGGAGACTGGATAACATTTTTTATCATGAGTTCTTTGGTATTATTGTCTTTGATCATTCTTTCAATCAGAGTGGCTAATTCTTTCACAGTTGGTCATCATTACAATATTGCTATTACTGTACATAATGATCTCCTAGTTCTGGTCACTTGCCCTTGTATCAATTCATATAGGTCTTCTCAGTTTTTTGAAACCACCCCCCCTTCCCATCCCTTATAGCACAATAATATTTCATCACAATCACATGTCACAGCTTGTTCAGCTATTCTCAAAGTGATGGACATCCACTTAATTTCCAATTCTTTGCCACCACAAAAAGAGCTGCTAAAAATATTTTTGTACCCATAAGTTCTTTTCCTATTCCTTTTTCCTCTTTGGGATACAGACCTAGTAGTGCTATTGCTAGGTCAAAGAGTATGCACAGTTTTATAACCTTTGGATTCAATATTCTCCTAAAGAATAGTTGGACCAGTTCACAATTCTACCAACAGTACATTAGGGTGCCTATTTTCCCACATCTGTGCTATGATTTATCATTTCTGATAGATGTGAAGTGGTACTTCAGAGTTGTTTAGATTTTCATTTTTCTAATCAGTAGTAATTTAGAGCATTTTTATATATGACTATATATAGGTTTGATTTCTTCTTCTGAAAATTGGATATTCATCTCCTTTGGGAATGGCTCTTATTGTTATAAATCTGATTCAACTCCCTATAGATTTGAGAAATAAGGCCTTTATCAGAAAAACTTGCTATAAAAAATTGATATTACTTGTCTCTTGAGTCTCGTACTTGAATACCAGATTTTCTATTCAGTTCTGGTCTTCTTATCAGGAATGGTTTAAAGTCCTTTACTTCATTAAATATTCATTTTTCCTTTCAAGGATTATATTCAGATTGTCTAGGTAATTTATTCTTGGTTGTAATCCTAGCTCCTTTGCTTTATCATATTTCAAGCCCTCTGATCCTTTAATGTGAAAGCTGCTAAATCTTATGTAAGCTTGACTATGGCTCTGTAATATTTGAATTATTTCTTTCCGGATTCTTCCTAAATTTTCTCCTTGACTGGGAAGCTTTGGAATTTTTCTATATAATATTCCTAGAAATTTTCATTTTGGGATCTATTTCAGGAATTGATAGGTGGATTATTTCGATTTCTATTTTACCCTCTATAGCTAAGATATCGGGGCAGCTTTTATTGATGCTTTCTTGAAATATGATGTCTAGGGTATTTTTTGAAAATTGTTCTCAGGCAGTCAGATAATTCTTAAATTATCTCTCCTCATTCTTTTGTCAGTTGTTTTTCCAATGAGATAGTTCACATTTTCTTCTTTTTTTCATTCTTTTGACTTTGTTTTATTGGTTCTTGATGTCTCATGGAGTCATCACTTACTCAAGTCTAATTTTTAAGGAATGTTTTCTTTGGTGAGATACAAAAGTACCTCTTTTTCAATTTGAAGGCATTCTTTTCATCAAAAAACTTTTGTACTTCTTTTACATTAGACCAATTCTTTTTTTAAGGTGTTTCTGTAGTCAGCATTTTTGTACCAATATATTAATTCTCTTTTCATTCATTTCTTGCTTCGCCTTCATTTTCCCCCCAATTTTTTTCTCTATCAATTGAATCTCTTTCCTTAACTCTTCAAGGAATTCTTGTTGGGCTTGTATCCAATTAGCATTTTTCTTTGAGGCTTTAGTTGTAGATATGTTCAAGTTGTTCTCTTCTGAGTTTGTATCTTTGTCTTCCCTGATCCTGTAGTAGCTTCTTATAGTTGTTTTGTTGTTGTTGTTATTTGCTCATTTTTTCAGCCCATTTCTTGACTTTGAACTCTGTTAAAGTTGGGCTCTGCTCACCTGGGGTCAGGGAGATACTATGCCAAGACTTGGGCTTTTCATGCCTCTGTTTTTGAGCTAGTTCTAATGGTCTGCAAGTTTTTGATACTTCCAAGGTGGTGTGACCCAAAGAGAAGTATGGTCACTGCTCTCCTGGTATGCACTCTGGTCTTTACCCAGGAAGAGTGACTAATTTCCTTTAGTTATAAGTGTTAGTGCTCCTCTTGGTGACCAGGAGAATGGAACTGAGACCAGGCCCCTGCTCTCCTGAGGCCCCAAACACTAGGTTCCTTTTCACCCTGGAATTGTGACCCAGAACTGTGTATGGGAAATAGAGTTACCAAACAGTGCCACATCCTGCACCCAAAGCCAGCAATGGGTCCACTGAAATCTCTTTCTGACCAGTTGTCTGACCTCTTTACTATCTCTGGACTGAGAGCTCCTGAAGCTACTACTTCTGCTGGCTGTGGTACTTACCTATAACAGTGTTGCCACTATATGCATTCTGGGCCAGGCTCCACCTCAGCATCACAGTCCTCTCCTTCAAACCTTCTAAGTTGTCTTAGGATAGAAAAATATACTATCCCGACTTCTAGTTGGCTCTGCTATCAAAGAATTCAATTTGAAACATTATTTTAAAGTTGTCTGTGGGGAAACATTGGGCAAGTTCCATTGGGTTGCCATCTCTGCTCTTCCATCTTGCCTTTACTCCTTCAAATAATGTGGTATTTTGCAATTATAATAAACTATATAATAATAAAATAAATTATATAAACTGGCTTCTTTGGGTTTATCAAAGAGTAGATTGCTAAACTTGTTGATTTCACCTGCTTGTGTACCTATCCTATTCCACTGATCCACACCCCTGTTTCTGAACCAGTACCAGGCAGTTTTGATGACTGCTGCTGTGTAGTACAGTTTAATATCTGGTGTGGCTAAACCACCATCTCTAGCATGTCTTTTCATTAACATCCTAGATACTCTAGACCTCTTGTTTTTCCAAATGAATTTTGTTATTATTTTGTCCAGCTCAGTAAAAAAATTTTTTGGTAGTTCGATTGGTATGGCACTGAATAGATAGATTAATTTAGGTAGAATTGTCATTTTTATTATATTAGCTCAGCCTAACCATGAGCAACTGATATTTTTCCATTTATTTAGATCTGATTTTATTCACGTGAAAAGTGTTTCATAGTTATGTTCATATAGGCCCTGGGTTTGTCTTGGCAAATAGATTCCCAAATATTTTATAGTGCCTTCAGTAACTTTGAATGGAATTTCTCTTTCTATCTCTTGCTGTTGGGCTTTGTCAGTAATGTATAGGAATGCTGAGGATTATATTTTAACCTCATTATAGGCCCCACTGAACAGCAGGTCCATTGTACCTATCTAGCCCCACCCCAGCCCCTGCCAATATCCTAACTTCTTCATATATGCCTCACTACTCACTAGAGCAACAGGTGTGTCCATGAACTCATAGTTGTCACAGAAACCGCAGACGTTCATGTGCTGTGATCTCAGCCACTGCCTCTAGCTAGCCACTGCCTCCTAGACCCATTCCCACAGAAACAGGTGTGTCCATGCGCTCAACCTCAACCACATTATTCATCTTGACCAGACAAGATCAGAATAGCTAGCAAACAGAAGACAGCACCACCAGGATCTAGAGTAGGATGCTTGACCACTAAACCATAGAAGGGGCCCACCCTCCAATAGCGCCTGCGCAATTAATAATAAAGAACTGACCTAGAGTGAACTTATGATGTAGAGAAGCTTTTTAGAATATCATTACCATACATACATACCCCCCTAACTGGGTTTTTCTGTATGCATTATGGGTAACTCCAAGCACAGTTCCACTGAGTCTGAGACTCCTCCTCCATTACCTAATCCTTTAACAAACTCTTCCTGCCTTCTTAATATTAGACATATTCCTATATTCTATGCAAATTTTGATTATGTAATCAGCATCATATTCTCTATAAAATTGTATGTCTTGTCTTACTGAACTTGCTAATTCCTCTAAGGAAGTTAGCCACTCTCCAGAGCATGAAACCTCAAAACTATAATAAATCTTTCCAACTGGCTTGGAGTCGACCTGAGTCTGTGAAATTCTTTAGAGACGTCGTGCGGCAACTCTACCTGACCCTCATCAGAGAAATGGGAACAATGAGCAATAGCTAGCTAGATAGATAGAAAGAAAGGTAGATAGACAGACAGACAGATAGATAGATAGATAGATAGATAGATAGATAGATAGATAGATAGATAGATAGATAGAATAGCATTTATTCTGCATTTGCTATGTGCCAAACATTGGGGAAACAAATACAAAAGCAAGATAGTCAGTGCCTTCGAAGTATTTACCTTTCAGTATGGGAAGATATTAAATGATGGATACCAAAGGGAGTTTTGATCTGGGGGAAAAAAGTTAGAGAGATAATGACTAAAACCACAGTGGGCACCATGGAGGGGGGTGTCAATTGAAACAATCTTTCTAGAAGCAGTGGTAATATTGTGGCAGTGTTGACTTAGTTATTGTTCCGATAGGTGGCAAAATGTATGGTGTGAGGAAGACAAAAATGAGTGTTGTATATAGCAAGCAAAAACCTGGGGTAGATGGTGGGAGGAGATATGAAGCACGGTCTGAGGATGGAGCTGATAAAATATAGTGGGATCTGGGTATTTGGATTGGCTAACTCACCAGTCAGGAAAGCAGGAGGTCCAGTGATTGATGGACTTTTAAAAGGATACGTGTGTGTGTATATATATGTACATACACACACATACATACCGTGTATTTACATATACACATGTATGTATATATGCATGCATATATCATGCATATATATGTATATTTGTATATGTGTGTGAATATGCTGAACTTGTATCAATATGACCTGAATTCAAATCAAACCTTGATCAGACATTTAACTAGCTGTGTAACCTTGGACAAGTCCCTTTCAGCCTCAGTTTCCTTATTTGTAAAATGGAGCTAAATAGCATCTAACTCACAGGATTATTACGAGGATCAAATGTGATAACATATGCAAAAATGTTGCAAATCTTAAAGCACTGATCATATAAATGTTTTCTATTATTAAATGTATCTGTATCTATCAAGATTTCCACTTATCTCTCTCTGTCTCTCTCACATGTATCTCTCTCTCTCTCTCTCTCTCCCTCTCTCTCTCTCTCACACACACACACACACACACACACACACAGAGGCACCCACACATGTGGATATCTCCTTTTAAAGGCATCCATGCAAGCCTTCCTTAGCTTTGAGAAATTTGTACTTGGACGTAATTTAGGTGTCTCCATGCCTGGTACTAGAAAGTAATAGTAGCTTGCTTGCCTGTGGTGGAATGACTTACCACCTGGTGTATATTTCAAATGTTTTCAGAAAGTTGTCTCTGTTCTTAGTCTTCTGCCAGAACAGGTTATACAGATCTGCTGACCAGTGATTCCCTAAACCATGACAAACTCCAGAGTCTCTTAAAGGTTGTAATTAGGCCCAGGTTAGAATCAGGAAGACTTCATACAAAGAGTGCCATCCTTCCCATACACTCAATTATTTCCTGTATTCAGAATTCTAGTCAACCCTGAAGAAGTTATCTGGTCCTTCAGTTCAAGCTCTTATGAGCCAATCAGAACTCCAAAAAGGGAGTGGGGTCAGGAGGAATCATCCCAGAATTATCCCAACCTCCATATATTTTTTTAATATTTTTGACACTAGTATGAAACTAGTATGAACCTTCACCTACCTATCTTCTTGGCCCATTAGAATATGAGCT